>NW_015164302.1:7743-38410 GCF_001447785.1 Gekko japonicus | reverse complement strand
TCCTGTGAGGATGGCCAACTGCTCCACCGCCACATCGATCAGCTGCGGCGCCGGGTCCTCTCGGACGATCCCGTGGACCTGGAGCCCACCGAGCCAGGCGAAGAGTCAGCCACCGAGCCAGCGCGACAGGTCCCAGACTCCGTCCCCGTCCAGGCCAACCCAGAGCCTCCGGAGCTGCCACTACCAACGCCACAACCAACCTCCCCGCCCCGGGCTCCCGAGGTACATCCGACAGGCGCCCCGGAACCACGCCGCTCCACAAGGACTCGGAAACCCCTAACACACCTACAGGACTTTGTGTGCGGGTAGCCTGGACTATGGGGGGAGGGGTGTAATGTATCCGCCATTACCACGTGCGCGACCGTTGGGCCATGCGGTCAAGCACAAGCCCAGAGCTTCGCTCCTGCAGAACAATAGCGGAGCGGATCCTAGCCCGCACCAACCAGAGGGCCAGGTCCGCGGCCGAGAGCCGATGGGACTCTCGGCCACTGTAAATAACCTATAGGGTCACTAGGGGGTGTGTTTTGGTGGTAGGTTTCTGAGCATATATACCGGCCTGCGTGCCGGGGTTCTTGTCTTGTTCTTCACTAATAAAGTACTCTTTGCTGAATCACTCCACGTTTCCGAGTACTTTACACCCTCTAAACAGACAAGGCCTTATTTTTATTTTTATTTTATTTTTCTTCCTAGGATGATTTGCCCTCTCTTTGAGCCCAGTTTCCACCCTGTGATCAACTGAGCAACCGCAGACAAGGGCTGCAATCGCTGGGACGTTTCCCTCCCTAAGTGGCAAATGGGAACTCTGGAATCTTTGCGATGGTATATTTCTTAACACCACTGGCATTGCGTCTTCTTGCCCTGACGCTCCACCTCCTCTCCCTTGTAAAATTTCTCCATCCAGCTTCTCCTCTAGCTTCCTCCCCACAAGGTGTTGGCTACATACCTTTGAAACTTATCTTTCGCCCTTAAGGGCTAGAAACCTGCTTTTTAAACCTCCCCCCCCCCCAAGAACAGGATGCTGAATTCCACATCCAGTACCAAAACTGTGGGATGAGATCACAGGATGAACTGTGACTCCATCCGTGTAAACTACTTGCTGCTGGCAAAGTCTTGACAAAACGAAGATGCTCTCTGGGGCGTGAATCATGAATGTTAACCGCAAAAAAAGGAGGCAATTTAGCGGCCTCGTTTTTCTCTCAGCGACCCCAGGGAAGCGTCATGTGTAACGTACTACCCCAGAGGGCATCACTGTGATCGCTGAATCGGAGAAGGAGGGTGAATCACTGATGTACGATCCTGCCGTATTATTACCGTGTGAAAGGCACTTGCTTCCATGTCTTTTAGAGATGATTTTTATCTCCACAGGAGATATGTTCACGGCGAACCAGCGGACTTGCTCAAACAAGTTCCCACAGCGTTTTGCCGGCTTGAAAGCAAGCCAGTCAGAGACTTCCCCCATCTGGAGATCTAAAGAGGGTGCAATTAGTAAACAGGATTGATAGTTATTTCTCGGTAAGGACCGTGAACCTCCAAGCTGGAGACTTGGATTCAAATCTTGCCCTATTGTGTGAAGAGAAGAGCATTAGATTGAACTGATGGGGCAGGGCGTACTTAATGATATTTTCCAGACTAGAATTTGCCACAAAAACGTCCAACTAATTCTGTGTTGAGTTGAATCCCTCCCACACCTGCAAATTGTGGAGAAATTGATGGAAATAATTAGTGTTGCCAACCTCCAGGTGGTGGCTGGAGAGCTCCTGGAATTATAACTGGTCTCCAGCAGGCAGGGGTCAGTTCCCCTGGACAAAATGGCTGCTTTGGAAGGTGGGCTCTAGGGCATCATACCCTGCCGAAGTCCCTCCCCTCCCCAAACCACACCCTTCCCGGGCTCCACCCCCAAAATACCAAGGAATTTCCAAACCCAGAGTTCGCAAAAATAGATGGCATCGACCTGTAGATCTCTGAGCCAGAGATGAGGCCTTGTTCTTCCATTGTATTTCTGGACTTTGGAGAAACTGAAAGGAAACAGATGTTACATTCTAAGAAGAGTCGCAGGTTCTTTGCAGCTTACTATCCAAACATATGAAGTAGGAACATAGGAAAAATCCAACAGGATAAGACCACTGGCTAAGACAATCCACTCCAATATCCTGTTGTCAGCTAAGCTGCTGCCATAGCTGGTGGAGGGGAGGGGGAAGGTGATGGATGGTATGTTGCTGTAATGGAATCTTAACATAGGCTGCGGTCACACGGAGCATTAGCCACGCTAAAGAGACGGAAGATAGGCGGATTTTCCGGGCGCGATCACAGTGCCACATCTGGGAAGCATAGAGCTCCCGTGGCAAACCCGAGGATTCCTGCCGAAGATGCAGGGTAAAAAACTAGTACCTTTGAGGTACTAGTTTCCGGAAACTGCGGGGCAAGGGCGGGCGCCTGATTGCGTTTCCGGTGGTAGGTCGTGGCATCCGGCGCCCGCCCATGTCCCGCCGCTAAAAGGTTCCCCCCCCAAGTCTCCACGGGATGTGCACAAGCACCCAACGGTGCATGCGCACACTTCGTTTAAAAACAAGCAACACAGCCCCCTCCTCTTTTCCGTACCCTCCCCACTCCTGGCTCGGCCTGCTCGAGAGGAACTCTCTGCACCGGGCAGCAGAGGGGGAGGTGCAGGGGGGGCGTGGCAGGAGGGGAGCCCGGCTGAAGCTTCTCCTGGAGGGGACCAGACGGAGGACACAGTTTGCATTCCTCTGCAGCCCTGAAAGGGGTTAAATCCGTGGAGCCTTTTGCTAGAGAGGCCACTTCTTTGCCGCGCCACAGGATTGTCCTGTGATTGGCACCTCCCCCCTAACCACGGGACCTCGACGGGACGTCTGATCGCGCAGCCGCACATTATTTTGCTCCGGGGCAAACAACCACGCTCCCCCCCTCGCATTTTCCTGCCCGAGTGACTGTGGCCTCTAGTTTATTCCTGACTCATCTTATCTGCTAGCCTAGGCCAATGACCTTGGTACCTTGTTGCTGCTTTCGCTGGGAACTCAGACCCGTTAGGTTAGGCGGGCTTTTGACTTATTTTCTGATTGGCTCAGCTCCATCAGAAGACCCGTTTTGAATTATGTATAACTTTCCTTTTCATGCGTTTGCAATCAGTTCTAGCACAGCATGTATGCACAGATGACCTACCTTTACGGTATTCAGTAAACTTCACTCTTTTGAATGGGAGTTGTTGAGAACTGATTGGTGCGGGACTCTGACACCTGTTTCCCACAGTGGCCAATTAGCTATCCCAAAAGACCCACAAACAGGAGGTAGAGGGCAAAGTCTGCTCCTAGTATTGAACTGGCATTCAGAGGTTCAATTTAGTTAAAATCACTTGACACTGATGGACCTGTCTTCCATGAATGGGGAGATGGTGAACACCGGATCCATTTTAAAGCCATCTAAATTAGCGGCTCCCACAACAGCAGTGGATTTTCACCAAGTTAATTATGCGCTGACGAAGTATTTTCTTTTTAGGGAATCAAATGCCATATTGAGGCTCCTGCCACACGGCAGGGGAAAAGCCTCTTTAAAGCGCGGCTTTTAAAAGCCGCGCCAACGTTGACACGGCGCGGCGGGATCACACAGATCCCCCGGCCGCGCCGCCTTTTCTCCCCAGCGCGATCAAACACCGGGGAGAAAACACGTCCCGAACGGGAGCCGGCTGAACTGCGCATGCCCGAGCATGCGCAGTTCGGCTCCAGGCCGGGGTTGAGCCGGCGCAAGGGAGCGCCGGCGATCAAACGCCCGGCTTGAAGCACGCCAAGGAGTTGAACCACCAAGGTAGGTGGTTCAGTTTGGGGCGGATTTGGGCGGATTTGGGCCAGTTCGGGCACGGAAGCAGGACACTTCCCAGATGTTGTGGTGTCATTGCGCTGCTTTGATCCGCCCCCGAACTGGCCCGCAACTGGCCCAAATCCCCTCGTGTGGACGGGACCTGACAAGTGACTTCTCATGGAAAAGAGGTACGCCAGTGTTCAGTTTTGCCCCACCATTTTGTATATTAGATGGGGCTATTGCTTAAAAAAAAAATTAAAATGGTATACATTTATTTTATTTTACAAATTTAACTCCCTGGAAGTGGTGTAGTGGCACAGATGTTGGCACTGTTTGAAAAATAAATGTCCAGCTGCCGCTCATAGAAGTGACCTTCTGCCCTAGCGGCAGCCCTGGCAAAAGCTTCTTACTGCTTGATGTCACACTTCAATTGTAGGCCCAAAGTGGGCTCTAGGACTGAAGCAGGCAACAGGCCTGTAGCTACGGTAGGGCTTGGGGGGGGGGCGTTCTGTCTCCTGTCTTAAAGGCACAGCCCCACAACAATTTCTCCTGTAAATGGTTTTTTGAATCATTTTAAAACTTTTTTTTAAAAAAGGTGTGTGCTCCTTTAAGCAGAGTGGGGTGCTGTAGTTGCCTAATTCCTGCACTGAGCAAGGGGGTTGGAGTAGGTGACCTCTAGGATCCCTTCTCACTCTGTGTCAAGAAACGGGTCTCCTTGAAGAGAGCTTTTCTGCCCAAGTGTTCGCTTTCTTGACTATAGAAGCCATCACCCCCACCTGCCGGCTTATTATCGGAATTGTTGCTTAGGCTGGCAGAAGTGATTAACTTGCAGCAGCTGAGAACTGTCATCTAAAGAGGTTGACAGCTTGCAAGTTAGAGATCTATCCTGGTAACAGCTTTCTATTGGCTAAACGGCTTTTCTTTCTGCACTGAGAACTTCAGCCTCACCGGAAAAATTTTTGCCCCACAAGCCACAAAACCCTGGCTACGGGCCTGGGGGGCAATGTCCTGGGTAGATTCCAAGTTCAAGTGTCAGCTGCCCTCCCCATTTCAAGCTCCAGATAGGGATGCCAGCCTCCTGGCGGGACCTGGGAATCTCCCAGAATCACAGCTCATCTCCAGACTGCACAGATCAGTTCTCCTGGAAAAAGTGGCTGCTTTGGAGGGAGGTCTCTATGGCATGGTATCCCACTGAGGGTCCTCGCCTCCCCAGGCTCCACCCCCGAATATCCAGGAGATTCCCAACCTGGACGTGGCACCCCCAGCTCCAGAAATTCTGCAAGGGAGAGCCTCCCATTTCCACAGCAGCGATGGCTTCCCTGCAGCCGACACATACGGCTGATCCACAGCTCATTCCCTTCCGTGGTGTATCCCATAAATGCAGGATGACAGCAACATTGATGGAGATATTTATTGCATACGGAAGTAGGGCAGGTGGAAGGCTGGAGTTCATGGAAGGCCCTGGTCAGTTCTAGGAATTGCCTTAGAAGCCTTTCCTTTCCTGATGCAATTAGTTGATAATCACAGTTATTAAAAAAGGGATAATAGCTATAAAAAGGGATAATAAATTTTTATCTTCGTAAGGGAGGGACGTGAAGGAACATATATTAATGTTCCTGATACTAGAGAAGGAATTTGTGTGTGTTTGTGGGCTTGACTGTCTGTCTATCCAGGGCTTTTTTTTTTCCTGGAAAAAGAGGTGCCAGAACTCTCAAGACGGAAATGAAGGAGCAACACACGGGATTCTTTGAAATGCTATTATTTTCAAGCAGGGCTCTTTTTGTAGAAAAAGCCCAGCAGGAACCCATTAGCCTAATAGGCCACACCCAACAGCAGGAACTCATTAGCATATTGGGCCACACCCCTGCCAGCACAGCTCATTAGCACATTAGGTACCCCCATGTTACCAGAAGTGTGGCCATCCAGCCACACCGACCTTTTGCTTGTTATTCTGTTTACCTTGTTTGTTGTCAAAACCCAGGGCCTTTTTTGTAGCAGGAACTCCTTTGCATGTTAGGCCACACCCCCCTAA
The DNA here is from genome assembly GCF_001447785.1 of Gekko japonicus. Classification (NCBI taxonomy): domain Eukaryota; kingdom Metazoa; phylum Chordata; class Lepidosauria; order Squamata; family Gekkonidae; genus Gekko; species Gekko japonicus. The sequence goes on along the minus strand of NW_015164302.1, from coordinate 32,568 downwards.
TGCAGCCAATCCTAATGAGTTCCTGCTGTTGGGTGTGGCCTATTATGCTAATAAGTTCCTGCTGGGCGTGGCCAACTCGGGAGCCAGCCAGAACTCCATTCCTGTGCGTTCCTGCCCCCAAATAGCCCTGTTTTCATGCATTACAGACTTAAAGGTTACCTCTATTTTAAAGCAGTTTCCAAACTTTAGACATGTCGCCAACTTCCTCAGTTCTTTTTGGGGTCTTGCTTTTGGTGCCTGAATGATGGCCTTGGAGCATCCCCTTATTTAATTTTTTTTTAAATAAAATACTATTTTTGTGACGTCACAAGTGATGTCATGCTATCCCCAGTTTCCCTCATGAACTTTTAGATGTTTTTTTGAGAATTCTATTTCCACAAAGAAGCTCCGGAACTCCGTTCTGGCACATTCCCCCAGAAAAACAGCCATTCATCCATCCATCCTCATCATCATCCACCCACCCACCAATGTTCCCTCTAAGCTGAGTTAGTGTGAGCTAGCTCACAGCTTTTTAGCCTCCAGCTCACACATTTTTGTCTTAGCTCAGGAAGGATGGCTCCAGAGTAAATTGATCTATGCAGTAGACAAATTGCTCGCTCACAACTTTAATGCCAGTAGCTCACAAAGTAGAATTTTTGCTCACAGGACTTCACGGCTTAGAGGCAGCATTGCCACCCACCCACCTATCACCATCACCATCCCCATCACCATCATCTATCCCCGGACATGAGCACATGAGTGCATGAGCGCGCACATAACCAGATTACCAGAAAAAACTGCTTACAGCCGCGCCTCCGGGCCAACAGTGTGAACGCCCCCTTGCGGTATGCTCCTGCATCAGTCGCTGCAGTGTGACCGGGAAAACCCGGAACAGTTTGTTCTGGGTCTTTTTTGCCACGACTCCCTCCTGCTTCAAACTGCCAGTCTGAACTCAGCCTTGGAGAAAGCCAATTAGAAAATTAACAAACTTGGTAAGTCTTCTCCCTTACAGTAAAAGGGGCATGTATTCCTTGGGGTCATTAAAGGGACCTGCTTCTTGTCAAACACAATATTGCTTGCAAATTGGGTAGCCGTGTTGGTCTGAAGCAGCAGAGCAAAGTTTGAGTCCAGCAGCACCTTTAAGACCAACAAAGTTTGATTCATAAGAAGATAAGAGAAGCCAATGCTGGATCAGGCCAAAGGCCCATCCAGTCCAACACTCTGTATCACACAGTGGCCAGAAATACCAGGTGCCATCAGGAGGTCCACATTAGAAGCCCTCCCCCTGTTGACCCCCCCCCCCAAGCACCAAGAAGACAGAGCATCACTTGCCCCAGAGTCCCTATCTATACCTTGTGGCTAATGGCCACTGATGGACCTCTGCTCCATATTTTTATCCAATACCCTCTTGAAGCCATCCATGCTTATTCAAAGTATAAGCTCTCATGTACATACACACTTTTTCAGATACAGTGAAACAGAATCCCCTCAACTATTACATATAGGAAGCGAGAGGGTAGGGTGGGGTTTTATTTGCCAGGAAGGTCATATTAGAGTCAAGACAGAGACAGAAACAAAAATGGAAATTACCAATCCATATGTATAGGAAGAGGGTGAACAGTAAATTATCATATAGCATAATGAAGACATTTAACAGATTCAAGGATCAAACTGGAATAATAAGCTTAGTTTATAGGGTTACCATTTGTTGAGGTTCAATTTTGGGGGAGTCTGTTATTTCTGCATAGTCGCAAGCACCCTTTAAATGCCTGGAATCAAACAGATTTCACTGCTTGCTTTTTGCACCTGCACACTCAGTGATAGCTGCTTGAAAAATGTTTGCAAGAACTGACTGCACGATTAGTTAGGTTCATGAGCAGAAAGACACAGAAGGTATACAAAGACATCTAAGTAGCAAGTCTCAACTTCGGACAACGCTGGCTCTTCGGCTTTGAAACGGAGATGAGCACCGCAACCCTAGAGTCGGACTCGACTGGCTTTCGAGCAAGGGAACCTTTACCTTTACCGTTATAGGGTTACCATTTGTTAAGGTTCAATTTTGGGGGAGTCTGTTATTTATGCATAGTCGCAAGCATCCTTTCAATGACTGGAATCAAACAGATTTCACTGCTTGCTTTTTGCACCTGCACACTCAGTGATAGCTGTTTAAAAAATGATTGCAAGAACTGACTGCACAATTAGTTAGGTTCATGGGCAGAAAGACACAGAAGGTATACAAGGACATCTAAGTAGCAAGACTCAGCTCAAAAATCTCAGTCCATTTTGCTGGCCCCTTGAACTATGTGCCTTTTAACTACTGAAGGTAGCAGTGGCTGATGGGCAGGGGGGTAGTTGTTCAAAAACAGCCTAACCACATGAGAAAGCAGCCTAATTACACAGACAGACACAATTGAATTTGCTTGGGTGCCTCTAAAGAGCTTGGTGAATGATGGGTTCCCTGATCCCACCCAGTGAGCAGGACATGGGCTGAAGCAGCAGAGGGGTTCAAGCATAACCAGTAAAAATCAGTACATGACAAGGGAACTGTAGAAATACAGACCTGCCCAGATCACCGTGCTTTTGACCTGCGTAGATCTACCATGTGAGTTGTGCTGAAACCAACTGGAATATTTCCATTATCATCATGGTGACCATAATTTCGTGAGCTATGTTGCTATGGTTCACGGATGCTGGCCTCCCAGAACCAACAGTCTGAGGCAAGGGTAAGCTATTCATGCCAGGTCAAAGAACACCTCTTGGGCAGCTCAGGGATGTTGGCCAGTGCCCAGCTGAGCAACCATTTCATACCCAGCAAGGAGAGCAGAATTGAAGCAAGATAGACTGCAAAGTCAGAGTTACCTTCTAGAGCTTTTGGGGGCTCCACCATTGAGACAGTGGCCTGGAGAAGTCAGAAGAAAAGGATGGCACCCTAGGCGATCCATAGCTGCTTCCTTTGTGACTGTGTTCAGAGACAAAAAGGGAGTGTTCGATAACTTCTGTGGAAAAGGACTGTAAAAGAAAATGCTCATTCATTTTAAGGACACAATGGGGGCGTTGGAACCGGTGCAGTTTATACTGGCTGAAACGCGATCACACTTACCTCCTGTCTACTGAGCCCATCGCTGTATGCCCGTCCACACACAGCGGGCATCGGCGGGGTTTTTTTTAAACACAGTTTGCACATGCGCATAGGCAGCCATCCACAGAATGGCAATCTTCATGCATGCGTAAAACACCCCGTCTTACATTTAAACTTTAAAGGTAAGGACTTACCTTTAAAGTTTAAAGACCAAACTGGCCTCCCTGAGGTCCCAGAGTCCTCCAAAACCTTAAACTAAGGACCTTTTCTTTTTTTAAAAAAACAAACGCCAGGGCGAAGCTTCACCCAAGCGCATATCGCCGACCTAAAAAAAAAATGTTGGGCGAAAATCGGAAGCCTCGGGCTTCCGAACAGAAGTGGCTCTACAACGTTGGAGAGCGATCAGACAGCGGGGTAAAGTGATTACAACCGTTGTACTCAGGATATCACCACTTGGGGACCTAGTGGCAGAATACAACAGTGTAAAGCTCTTAGCAACGGTTAAGGACGGAAGGCAGATGTTCGCCATGTGAACGCCGGTAAGTACACCGATTCCAACCGGCACCTATACCGTTGCAAATGCCTCGTCTGAATGCACCCAATTTGTTATCTAATACTTTATGTGTACAGTGGGGTGTTTTTTTGGTGGTTTGCATACTTGCATAGGCTGTACACCCATTTGTGGTTGACTTCGAGCAATCGTTTCATAGCTGGCAACCCAAAGGAGCACAATTCCAGAAAAGACAAGGTGCGCAGACTCCCATTGGACCAAGCAGAAGTGATGCGTACAAGCCAGTGCTTAAACAGAGTGGGGCACACCCTGGCTTTTGTTGGATGGTGTCCAGAAGGAGGATATGCAAATACTTCCTGGATTTGCGGATTCCTTAGCTCAAGGTCAGGCCAGGAGTTAGCAACAGAAAATATATTTCTAGCGGAAATGCTTTGTTTGTTCCACCGTTTGCTGCCGTGCGGCAGAGATAAGCACAGTTCTATGAGAACAGGAACAGGTTGGTGTAGAGCGATGCAAGCGTGGGTTGGCTTCGCATCTTTCTTCAGAGGTTTTAACCCCCCCTCTGGCATACAGCAGGTATACCTACAACAACTTCTGTGTCCACACACACACACCATCTCAAACCACCTTTTGTACTTTTCCTCTTGGGGGGGGGGAACCCCCTATTTTATCAACACTTTCCTTTGGATAGATGTTGGGACTTGCGCGAAGGCTGTGGGAACATTCATCTCCTTTCAATGTGTATGCGTGGGCGGGTAGGGCTATAAATTATAGGCTCTAAATGCAAGTTCAGGTAATGGGAGGGGCTGTTTTAAATAGTTATGTGATTAACAAACCTCTTTTTCTTTTCCCTCCCAAAATGGCAAGAAAGGAACTTAACTTGGAGATCAGTTGAGGAATCTTGACAAAGCCAAAAGGCAGAAAGAAACCTGTTGCCTTATGTAAGCAGATGTGGTGCTCTACAAGGGAGGGCAAATGCATTCCTTTCAGACCAAGTTGAGTCGATTGCCAAGGACAAAAGGGGGTGAAAAAAAACCTTGCTTGCTCAGACCAATGGGCCTTTCTGTCCAACATCACCTTTTCCCCTTGGTGTTGGGCCCACCAGCTACTGGAGTTCAAAGAAACTTTGCAACTTACTGATTTATCGGGTTTGTATCCCGCCTTCCCAGTCGAGGCTGGCTCAGGGCGACCTACATAAAATAATAAAAACACACAGCAATGTAAATAATCCTAAAACCATAAAAACATCCCAACATTAAAAGGTGCTAAACATTAAATAATACTAATAGATTAATATTATTAAATTATTAGATGATGGCGGCCAACCTTCAGAGGTTTGTCCTAGCGGTCAGCCCATAGATCTAGCTTTGTGCAGCTAGCGCAGGCGGTTTCTGATGACTCCAGGGGACAGGGCTCTCTGCCATTCCATCTGTCGGGGGCGGCTCCTAATTTTTTTTTTTAAATAAAATTTTATTGATTTTATAACAATATACATTAATAGAACAACAAGAAGGTCATAAACTACATTACATAAGCAAACTTAACCATAGAAAGAAAGAACGATGCCTAATATATATTAACAATAGCGTTAAAGGTGAACACACAATAACAAACATATTTTACTTTATAGTGGAACTTCAGCTATATAACAATACTTTGTAATTTGCTGACTTTGGCGGCTCCTAATTGAAGGCCTGGCGGAAGAGCTCCGTCTTGCAAACCCTGCGGAACTGCATAAGGTTCTGCAGGGCCCTGATCTCTTCTGGGAGCTCGTTCCACCAGAATGGAGCCGCCACCAAAAAAGCCCTGCGAACTTACAGTTGCCAACACTGGCCTGGGGAATTCCTTGAGATTTGGGGGTGGTACCTCGAGAGGGGAGAGTCCAGAGAAGGATTTCACCTAAAATCCATGGTATACCATAGAGTTAGACAGATGAAGCTGACGTTTCCCCCAGGGGGACTGATCGCTGTAGTCGGAAGGGCACTTGTAATTCTGGAAGAACTCCACGCCCCACCTGGAGGCTGGTCGCCCTATTACATGTAAACTTTTCTTTCTGTGGAAGCCATGGTATCGCTGTGGCTGTTGATGCAACAAGATGGCAACGGGGTGTCCAGATGATGAGTCCCCCTGCCGAGGTTGCGAACTTCCAGGGGGTGGCTGGAGATCTCCTAAGATTACAACTGATCTCCAGGCAGCAGAGATCAGTCCGCCTAGAGAAAATGGCTGCTTTGGAAGGCGGACTCTATGGCATTATACCGTATTGAAGTCCTGCCTCTCCTCAAACCCTGCCCTCCTCAGGCTTCCCCCCCCCCCCCAAATCTCCAGCTATTGCCCAACCCGACCCAGAGCCAGTCTGGTGTAGTGGTTAGGCGTGCGGATTCTAATCTGGGAGAATTGGGTTTGATTTCCCCACTCGTCCACATGCAGCTGCTGGTGTGACTTCGGGTCAATTACAAGTCCTCTCAGAGCTGTTCTCTCAAGAGCAGTCCTCCAAAGAGCTCTCTCAGCCCCACCTACCTCACGAGGTATCTGTTGTGGGGAAGGGAAGGGAAGGGAAAGGAGAATGTAAGCCGTCTGTTAGCCACCCTGAGCTGTTGGATGGGGCGGGGTATAAATCCCAAAAACAAACAAACAAACAAACAAACAAATAAGCCGCTCTGAGACTCCTTCGGGTAATGAAGGGCGGGGTATAAATCCAATCTCTTCTCTCTCTCTCTCCTCTTCAACTAGCAACTCTACCACTTGCCCCTCCCAGCTTTTTCTAAGGTTTTAAAAAACTGGTGATTGACATAAAAAGGCAAAGGTTCCCTCGCTCGAATACCTGTATATGATTCATTCAGAAGTTCAGAACAATAGAATCCCACCCACCCTGCATCCTGAGCTCCTTTGCACCTCTGCATCCTGAGCTCCTTTGCACCTCTGCATCCTGAGCTCCTTTGCACCTCTGCATCCTGAGCTCCTTTGCACCTCTGCATCCTGAGCTCCTTTGCACCTCTGCATCCTGAGCTCCTTTGCACCTCTGCATCCTGAGCTCCTTTGCACCTCTGCATCCTGAGCTCCTTTGCACCTCTGCATCCTGAGCTCCTTTGCACCTCTGCATCCTGAGCTCCTTTGCACCTCTGCATCCTGAGCTCCTTTGCACCTCTGCATCCTGAGCTCCTTCTCTGCAAGACCCCTCCCGCCTTCTGACTGGGATACAAGGAGGACTCTGAGATCCCCATTCCTACTCCTACTTGACGAAGACAGCTTTGTCTCTCGAAAGCTCATGTCCCGAAAATCTTGTCAGTCTCTAAGGCCACTAAGGTCATTTCTGTCACTCGTTTGTCCCTATTGCTTTGGGTGCCCCCCCCCATTTATTTATTTATTTAACATTCAATTTCTATACCGCTCAATCCAGGAGGCTCTGAGCGGTTTACAGGGATTCTTACATTCCTATCTAGGGCCACATGTGCAGGGACGGTGAATGCCTACCAGGCACCCCGCCGGCGTGTTGTTCTTCTTCTTTTTTGTCTGCGGCTTCCTTACGGTGGGCTCTGTCTCGGCTCGGCTTGGCTCCGCAGCGGCTCCTTCTGGGGAAGCTCCCATACTTCACGGCTGACGACTTTTTGCTGCACTGGCCTCCGTCCAATTGGTTCCGGCCGTGCTGCGCGTTGCCTCGCCGCGCTGCCACATGTGTTTTGCTCCCTCTGGGACTACTGGAGAGAGCAAAATACATGAGGGGGACCCTGAAGCAATAGGGACAAACGAGTGACAAAAATGACCTTAGTGGCCTTAGAAGGAAGAAGAAGAAGAAGAGGAGGAGGATCAGAGTCTCAGAGTCACTCAGAGTCACTCAGAGTCTCAGAGCGGTTTACAAACTCCTTTCCCTTCTCCTCCCCACAACAGACACCCTGTGAGGTCGGTGGGGTTGAGGGAGCTCTAAGAGAACTGCCCTTTCAAGGACAGCTCTTGTCAGAACTACGGCTTGCCCAAGGTCATCCAGCAGGTGCAAGTGGAGGAGTGGGGAATCAAACCGGATTCTCCCAGATTAGAGTCCGCACACTTAACCACTACCCCAAACTGGCTCTCGGGTGCTACTGCACTCAAATCTAAGGTGCTACTGGACTCAAATCTAGCTGTTCTATATATGGTTATATCAATATGTCAATTAGCAGTTTTTAAAATAAGCACTGAAAGGCACAGGGGATGCTTGAGTGGCTGGGGAAGGGGAAATGGCTGCCTGGGAACATCGGAACTTTCCTGCCTGCATGGCTGCTCACATTGCTAGAACCTTTCCCAAAACTTTGGAGCAAAGCAGCTTTGGGAAAGGCTGCAGAAAAGGTGGGGGGAACCTATGAGGCACACAGAAGTATCAACACCACTGTTTGTGGCATCCAAGCTATGTGCAAGATACTTGCCTCTGAACATGGAGAGAGACCAACAGTGTGCTTGGATGTTCCAAGCTGGTAGCCCTCTTCCCACTGTCCCTCTTCCTGCTGATATTAAATGCCAGGGCCTATTGTTTGACCAGCCAGTGTGTTTAAGTGGTTAGTCAGTTTGGCATAGTGGCTAAGTGCACGAACTCTAACCTGGGAGAACAGGGTTTGATTCCCCACTCCTCCACTTGCAGCTGCTGGATGACCTTGGGTAAGCCATAGTTCTGGCACAGCTGTTCTTGAAAAAGAGCAGTTTCTGTCAGAGCTCTCTCAGCCCCACCTACCTCACAGGGTGTCTGTTGTGGGGAGGGGAAGGGAAAGGAGTTTGTAAGCCGCTCTGAGACTCTGAGACTCCGAGTGAAGGGCAGGGGATAAATCCAATCTCCTCTTCTTCTTCTTCTTCTCTCTTCTTCTTCTTCTAGTAGGGATGGGCACGAACTGGGAAAATGTGGTTTGTGACAGTTCATGATTCGTGGTGTGCTTGGTTAGTAGTCATGAATTTTCAGGTAGCAAACGAACTGGTGAGGTTTGTGATGTGGTAGAATGCCTCTGGCATGCTAGAGATACCAAATGTACAAGGGATCTCTGGCTGACCCTCCTCTACCTGCTTACCAAGTTTGGTGAGGATTGGATTTACAGGGTCCAAGTTATAGCCCCCCCCCCGCGAAGGTGCCCCCAGGAAAGTGCTTTCTGGGGAAATGACAGGCACAGGTTCAGGAGGTTCGGGAGTATATCGAACAGGCCCTGTGCAAGCTAAAGACGTCAAACTTGCAGGGGACTTCCCCCTGATGCTCCTCTACATGTCCTCCAATTCCACCCCCTATTGCTTTGAAGTTTGGTAAACTTTTTGATTCAGCAGAGACAGTCTGTCTGGAACTTTATCCATTCACAAACTGCCATGAACTACCACCAACCGCTTGAAAGTTCATGGAAAGTTTGCACTGGTTGACCTGCCATGAACTCCAGTTCACAAACTGTGAACTGTCCAAAATTCGTCATGAACTTTAATTTGTAAACTGGTTCATGTCAATCCCTAGTGATTAGATGAGGACTTGGAAGATCTGAGTTCAGTCTAGGGTTTCCAGGTCCCCCCTGGCCACTCACAGGGAATGGGGAGTAGGGTTGTCAGATCCAGGCTGGGAAACTCTGAAAGATTTAAGGATGTAGTCTGGGGAGGAAGGGACCTCAGTGGGGTACAGTGCCACAGAGTCTACCCTCCAAAGCATCCATTTTCTCCCATGGAAACTGATCTCTGTAGTCTGGCGATGAGCTGTAATTCCAGGGGATTCTCAGGTCCTACCTGGAGGCTGGTATTCCTAGTTCGAACCCCCCCACACACACTTGTGAAGACTACTGGGAACAATTACTGAGTTTCAGTCTAACCTGCCTCACAAGACTGTTGTGCAGATAAAATAAGGGTGTAAGAAATAGGTGTGCTGCTTTGAGCTTACTGGAAGGATGGGGGAAAAAATAATGGATGGATGTAGTAGAAGCCTCTGGGGTACCAGACTTTGTCAATCTCCCTCTGTGAATTCAGCTTAGGTTGTTGTTTTTTCTTTAAAGGACTCCGTCTGTAGTCCTTAAAATTAGACACAAGTTCAAGCATTATTGTATAGAAACTGCTTGAAAACAAATAAACCGTGATGACTGATACACACTTTAGTATATTCTTTAAAATGTTCTTAAAATTATTTAAGAAACCCAATTATTTGATTTTTTTAAAAAAACTTTTAATTTTTTTTTTAAATTTGAATATAAGTGTATTGCAGTACAATCCTGTGAACATTTCCCTGGGAGTCAACTCCATTGGGTATACTTCAGCGGGATTTGGAGTAGAATTGTTTAGCATCGCACTGTTAGATTACTCATTTTCACTGTTTTATATTGCATGAAGGCAGTCTTCCAGTGGAGGTTTAGCAACCCTCCCCTACAATAAATGCTTACGGGTGAGGCTGTGTGTGATAAATATTTTAGTGTTTTTTTAAAAAAATCAAACAAAATTCTAAGAACATACGAGGAGCCCTGCTGGATCAGACCAATGGTCCATCTAGTCCAGCATCCTGTCTCACACAGTAGCCAACTAGTTCCTCTAGACAACCAACAACAGGGCAGAGAGGCTGAGGCCTTCATAAGAACAGGCCTGCTGGATTAGAGCAGTGAGTGGTTCATCTGGTACAGCATCCAGTCTCTCACAGCAGCCCACCAGTTCCTCTGGATGGTGCACAATGGGGCAGAGAGGCCAAGGCCTGCATAAGAACATAAGAAGAGCCCTGCTGGATCAGACCAGTGGTCCATCTAGCCCAGCATCCTGTCTCACACAGTGGCCAACCAGGTCCTCTGGAGGGCCAACAACAGGGCAAAGAGGCCAAGGCCTTCATAAGAACATAAGAAGAGCCCTGCTGGATCAGACCAATGGTCCATCTAGTCCAGCATCCTGTCTCACACAGTGGCCACCCAGGTCGTCTGGAGGGCCAACAACAAGGCATAGAGGCTGAGGCCTTCATAAGAACATAAGAAGAGCCCTGCTGGATCAGACCAATGGTCCATCTAGTCCAGCATCCTGTCTCACACAGTGGCCACCCAGGTCCTCTGGAGGGCCAACAACAAGGCATAGAGGCCGAGGCCTTCATAAGAACATAAGAAGAGCCCTGCTGGATCAGACCAATGGTCCATCTAGTCCAGCATCCTGTCTCACACAGCGGCCAACCAGGTCCTCTGGAGGGCCAACAACAAGGCATAGAGGCTGAGGCCTTCATACGAACATAAGAAGAGCCCTGCTGGATCAGACCAGTGGCCCATCTAGTCCAGCATCCTGTCTCACACAGTGGCCAACCAGTTCCTCTGGAGAGCCAACAACAGGGCACAGAGGGTGAGGCCTTCATAAGAACATAAGAAGAGCCCTGCTGGATCAGACCAGTGGTCCATCTAGTCCAGCATCCATCCTCTCTCACTCAGTGGCCAGCCAGTTCCTCTGAATGGCCAACAACAGGGCAAAGAGGCCAAGGCCTGATGTTGATCTGGGATCCCCCTGATGTTGCTCTGGGATTCAGAGGCTTATTCCCTCAGCCACCGTGGCTAGTAGCCATTGATCAACTTATCCTCCACGAATCTATCAAATCCCAGGTATGACAAAACCTGCAAAAAAATTTGCAGATTAAGCATAATAATGATATTTCTTTTGCATGATTGATTCCTATTCTGTTGGCAGGAAGGGGTTAAATACTATGCATTATAAACTTGTCATTGACAGCAGTCCTACTGAACCACCTATGTCAGCCCTCTGATATATTCCTAGGAATTGCTCATGCATTTCATGGTTTGTTTGTTTATTCCAATTTATACCCCACCCTCCCCTCCAAGGCAGACTCAGGGTGGCTTACACATGGTAAATACACAAATAACAATCAAATTACCATAAAACATCTAAAAGCAGTTCATTAAAACAATATAATATTTAAGTGCTAGCAGTGTTCTTTGCCTGCTGTTAAGTAGTAGAACCTCTTTTTCAAAAACTGAAAGAAGAAGAAGAAGAAGAAGAAGAAGAAGAAGAAGAAGAAGAAGAAATTGGATTTATACCCCGCCCTTCACTACTTGAAGGAGTCTCAGAGTGGCTTACAATCTCCTTTCCCCAGGGCCGGCCCCAGCTTATTTTGCACCCTAGGCAAGGATCCCTTCTGGCGCCCCCCTCCCCATGCACCCACCAATTTTCAAAAATGAATGTATTTTAGGAAGAATGAAAAACACAAATAATCAAGAAACTCCCAGAGTACGGGGCCGGGTGCAGCTTGGCGCCCCTAAGGGCCAGCCCGCTCTAGGCGATTGCCTAGTTCGCCTAGTGAGTGAGCCGGCTCTGCCTTTCTCTTCCTCTCCCCACAACAGACACCCTGTGAGGTAGGTGGGGCTAAGAGAGGTCTTTCCAGAACTGTCCTTGAGAGAAAAGCTCTGACAGAACTATGGCTTGCCAAGGTCATCCAGCAGTTGCAAGTGAAGGAGTGGGGAATCAAATCTGGTTCTTCCAGATTAGAGTCCGTGATTTAGAATGTGGTATCCATGGGTTTTTAGCCTTTGGGGGCTCGTTGTGGGCACCTTTGGAATTCTGACACTGGGTGGTGTGTGCAAACTCAAAATGGCTGCTGCAGGAGGCAGAGGCAGCCACAATAGGCTTGCCAAGTCCACCTGGGGGGCGGGTAAATTCCTGCCCGAGAGGCCCGTTATCTGACGCCAGCAAATCGGGCCCCAGGGGAACTCCACCTCCTTCCGGTACACGTCCCCAGCGGGATGATGTCACGCAGAGGTGACATCAACACACTGGCCACGTTGGGGGCGGGATGCTCTATGATTTGAACGAAAACTCTATGGTTTTCCCACGAATCCTAGTGGCCCCGCCCCCAATGTGCCAACATGATGACGTCATTTCTGGGTGGCATCATTGTAGTGCGCGAATGGACTCCCGGGCCGGCGCAGGACTCCCCCACGGTAAGTAAATTTGGACTTGGCAACCCTAAGCCACAAAATAGCTGTTATAGCTCACCTTCAGTCACACTGTGAAGATACTTGTGTTGCGGTTGCAGCTGCTGCCAAAGCGATGTTTCCAAAAAAGCATCTTCACAGCCATTCAAATCTCCAGTGGCCAATAAGAAGGCCTGTCGAGTGGAAGCCTTACCAGGTCTTGCCCACTTTCTAAAAACACTTGGGCATCAGGACAGGTGTTGGCAGGTAACACGTCACCCACAGGCATGACCCCGGGGACTGCTATGCCAAGCGTGTCTTCAAACCGCGGTGCTTATATCTTTCCTCTGCATCTGGGGGATTTAAGGATGTGTTATTAATTTTAAGCTGCTCAGTTCTCTACTTCGTTCTGCTCTGGTTGAATTTTTAATGCTGGGGTTTCGTCAACGAATTTTCATATTTTATGCTTTATTATGGCTCTTTGGCTCGGAAACGGAGATGAGCACCGCAACCCTAGAGTCGGACTCGACTGGCTTTCGAGCAAGGGAACCTTTTATGATCTGTTTTGTAAGTCTCCTTGAGCAGGTTCCTTAGGGAGGCAGCATAATTTTTCCTCCAAATAAATAAAACGAACAAATAATGCAGGGACCCGCTCTGGGTTTGCCAGGTCCCCCCCCCCAGCCACTGGCAGGGGATGCGAGGTAGGGTTGTCAGTTCCAGGTTGGGAACCTCCTGGAGATTTGGGGGTGGAGCCTGGGGAGGACAGGGACCTCAGTGGGCTATAGTGCCATGGAGTCTGCCCTCCAAAACATCCATTTTCTCTGAGGGAACTGACCTTCTTAGTCTGGAGATGGGCTGGAATTCCAGGGGATCCCCAGGTCCTGCCTGGAGGATGGCATCCCTATTTTGAACCCTAGACATCTTAAATCTTAATGGCCATCACTATTCCTTCCTTTCCCCTCCTTACTGTTAATTAATCAGTTATACAGAGGCAATATCTTGAGCAAAAGCTTCATTAGAAAATGCGATCGATTGAAGAAGAAAAAAGCCACCATTAAAAGTCTAAATTAGGTGTACGATTTGTCATTCATAAACATTATCTCCAAGATGTGAAACTCGTCTTTATCTCAGTTGGGCCACGTTCCTTGAGCCAACTGCCATTGCTGGGACCTGCTTTGTAAATAATATTTGTGTAGTATTCTTGGCATTGACTTTTATTTCCCGCTTCCTTTGATTTGTGAGATAGTCGACATATGCGTTGGTTAACATAAGTGCCCGAGCAGTTTGATAAGGAGATAGCAAAGGCCCGCACGTTCTTTATCTTCCAGTGTTCCCAAGGCCTTTCTTCACTCATAAGAAAAGTGAAAGTGTTTCAACAAAGACCTTCATGTCTTTACAAAGGTGTCGATGACCTTTCCTCACACCCACTCGTTGTAAACACCCGGCCTTTCAAAAGGGATGGGGGGGGAGGTAATGAGGAGGGATGTCGCCAGTTTTCAAATATTTGAAAGGAAATGGAGACTGCTTCATGTTAACCATTCAGGTCAAGAATCAATACCCTCGGTTAAGCATTAGAGAGACTGTCTCCACTTTTATAGCTGTCCAGTACTGTGATGGATTTACCAAAGGGACATTTGGAATTCAAGTAAAAGTTCCAGCACAAATATCAGTTCCCTTCTTCCAAGTTTTAAAATGGCTTCTGTCCTGGATTGGGCCTACTCTCTGCTGCCCAGGAATTCCTCCTGGTTTCTTAGGGGTTTGTGGGGTCTTGCAGGCTTGCCAGGCTCCTGCAGGGGAACCCCTACTCCGGGGTCCCTACCCCATGCCACCAATCAGCCGGCAGCAAAAGATGGCCTAGGCCTGCACTGCCGGCAATGCAGCTATGTCACTTCTAGTGCATACCGGAATTGATGTCATCGTATCACTGGCAATGCAGGGACATTCTGATATCTGGACAAAAACTCTATGGTAAAAATGACTTCTACCATAGATAGGGTTACCATATTTTGAAAAGCAAAAGAGAGGGCATTTTTCCTGACTCACTACTTCAAACAAGTGATCACTATGACAAATCTAATTTTAGGTGCCCCTATTGTTTAAGCTGTGGTAACTGCTACTAACGAGGAATATTCTTAACCTTCCAAGCCAAAAACAGGACATCTTCATCAGGTGTTTTTTTTGTTTTTTTTAAAGAGCCCAAAAGATAATGGGTTCCAAAAAAAGAGGTAAAAGGTAAAGGTTCCCTTGCTCGAAAGCCAGTTGAATCCGACTCTAGGGTTGCGGTGCTCATCTCCGTTTCAAAGCCGAAGAGCCAACGCTGTCCGAAGATGTTTCCATGGTCATGTGGCTGGCATGACTAAAACCAAGGCGCACGGAACGCTGTTACCTTCCCACCGAAGTGGTACCTATTTATCTACTTGCAATTCCTTGCTTTCGAACTGCTAGGTTGGCAGGAGCTGGAACTAGAGACGGGAGCTCACTCCATCATGCGACACCCGGGTCTTGAACTGCTGAACGACTGACCTTCCACAGCCTGCAGTTCAGTGTCTTAACCACTTGAGCCACCGCACCTAAAAAAAAAGAAAAAGAGGACATGTCCTCTAAAAAGAGGACACCTGGTAACCCTAACCATAGAGATTTTGCCCAAATAGCAGAGTGTCCCTGTGTTGCTGGCAAGGTGATGATGTCACTTCCAGTGTGCACCAGAAGTGATGTAGCTGCATTACCAGCGATACAGGTCTCAGCCTCCTTTTGCTTCCACTAAGTCCCCCCCACCTTCCTGCCAGTTGCCAGGGGGTACCTGGCATTCCTAGGTTCTCATGATACATTACCACCTTCTGCTTTTCAGTAGACCTGGTAGAATCTCTTTACACATTTTCAAGCACAACATGAAAATACTCCCATCTGCTGAAAGATGGTGGTGGTGATGTGCAATGGTGGGAGGCATTGTTTCACTGGTATTTTAACTTCTGACAAAAAAAAAAATCTACGCATTTGGTGACAGGGGAGCTGATAGAGCTGCCAGCTCCAGGTCTGGAAATACCAGGAGATTTTGGAGGTAGCAGGGCTTGGGAGGCAAAAGACTTTAATGGGCTATAATGCCATACAAACCACCTTCTAAGGCAGCCATTTGCTGCAGGTGAACTGAACTCTATCACCTTGTAATTCCAGGAGATTTCCAGCTCCCATGTGGAGATCCGCAGCTCTAGAAGCTGGGAACAGTTGTTGTTTACTGTGAGACTCCCTCCCTGACTCGGAGTGAGGGCAAAGCTTCCAGTCTGCAATCCAAATTAGCTTCATGACACCATCAGGTAAACCAAATCTGTTTGGCTGTGTGGTATCATCACAAAGCCACTTCAGAGTGAGAGGTGGAAGCATTGCCCTTCCTCGGAGCTGGCTTTATGATATCATCGTTGAGTGTAATGGGTATAATGTATTGAGTGTAGTGATGTCATCACACTGGCTTTATGATCCCAGACTGATTTATTTCAGCGTGAGCATTCATGAATCAGAGCTTACTTCATCAGATGCTGAGAGAAGAAGTAAGCAGCAGCAAATGAGGTTCAGTGATCTTTCCTGGACCCCAGAAAACTCCTATCATTCAATGGAAACATTTGACAGTAAAACAATTGATGTAGCCCAAGCTAGGGCTGCCAACTGCCTAGGGGGAAATGCCATGTCCCTTTAATATTTATTAGACAATGTATTTACCTTCATATCATGAAAACCTTCAGCTGCCCATTTCTATACAATAGGCCTCTATTTAAAAGGCAGGACATATTCTCCAGGCCTGCTGGCAACCCCAACACAAGCTGGCAGTGCTTAGCCATGTCAAGTGACCTTCCTGCAGAACCAATGAATGATCTTGATGCTGGCGTTGTTTTCTGTTGCCCCAGAAGGTCGGGTCAGAACCAAGGGGCTGAGATGAAATCAAAAGAATTTTCGGCTAAATACTAGGAAGAACTTCTTGATAGAAAGGTTCCTCAGTGGAACAGGCTTCCTCGGGAGGTGGTGGGCTCTCCTTTGGAGGTTTTCAAGCAGAGGCTAGATGGCCATCTGACAGCAATGTTGATTCTGTGAACTTAGGCAGATCACGAGAGGGAGGGCAGGAAGGGTTGCCTCAGTGCTTAGTCCTCGTGGCCCTTTCTTACACGCCCAGGGAAATGCCGATCACCACTTTGGGGTCAGGAAGCAATTTTTCTCCAGGCCAGCTAGGCCATGGATCCTGGAGGTTTGGGGTTTTTTTGCCCTCTTCTGGACATGGAGCATGGGGTCATGGGGTGTTGGGGGGGGTATTTGTGAATCTCCTGCATTGTGCAGGGGGTTGGACTAGATGACCCTGAGGGTCCCTTCCAACTCTATGATTCTATACCAAAGTGTGAAAACACATGACACGTGAAGCTGCCTTCTACTGAATCAGAACTCTGGTCCATGAAGGTCAGTATTGTCTACTCAGACTGGCAGCAGCTCTCCAGAGTCTCAGGCTGACTATTAGCCTCTTGGCAATGTGGATTCCTATTGCTTTTAAAATATGCCTTTGTGTATTGCAATATAGTAACTTTCCCCA
Source organism: Gekko japonicus (assembly GCF_001447785.1). Taxonomy (NCBI): domain Eukaryota; kingdom Metazoa; phylum Chordata; class Lepidosauria; order Squamata; family Gekkonidae; genus Gekko; species Gekko japonicus. Next base: position 15,568 of record NW_015164302.1, on the reverse strand, counting down.
GATGGATGTTCTATTATTTGTTTAGGCAGTGTCTACAAATACAGACTAGGCATTTTACAAGCCATAAATCAAACCCGTCCCCGACCAAAGTGGATTGCAATACAATTCTAAAAATCCAGATTAGTAACCCTTGTGCAAATTATAAAGAAATGCTCCTTGCAGGTGTCTCTGGGAACACTTTGTGCCTTGTTCCTTGAGAAAACAGAGCCTTTCCCTCGAGGTGATTCATTCTTCAAACACCTTGCACATTGAGATTCTGAAGCCATTTTTTACCTCTCTTCCAGGTGTCAGTAACTTCCTTGACAGTCACCTAGGGCGATTTCGCACTAGAGCTGCCTCGCGGCGCAGCCGCCGTTTGCCCCGACACTACTTGTCAATTTCACACCCAAGGCTGCGGGGCTGCATTTGACCCGCGGCTTCACCCAATTTCCTCCACAGTTTCGTGATCCTCAAAAACCAGGATCACAAAACTGCGAGGAAATCGGGCAAAGCCGCAAGTCAAAATGCAGCCCCGCAGCTTCAGGTGTGAAATTGACATGTTTGTGTCGGGGCAAACGGCGGCTGCGCTGCGAGGCAGCTCTAGTGCGAAATAGCCCCTATTAGAATGAGGAGCTAAAGCTTTACTTTATGATGCGGAGCTCAGTTACAACAAGCAACCAGCAGGAGGGCTTGGGGGGCATGGGACATGGGTGTGTAGAGCCAGTTTGGTGTAGTGGTTAGGAGCGTGGACTCTAATCTGGAAGAACCGGATTTGATTCCCCACTCCTCCACATGCAGCTGCTGGAGTGACCTTGGGTTAGTCATAAGTTCTTTCAGAGCAGTTCTCTCAGCACTCTCTCAGCCCACCTACCTCACAGGTAGGGTTGTCGGCCTCCAGGTGGGGCCTGGAGATCTCCCGCTTTTACAACTGATCTCCCGCTGACAGAGGTCAGCTCCCCTGGAGAAAATGGCTGCTTTGGAGGGTGAACACTACGGCACTGTACCCTGCTGAGGTCCCTTCCCTCCCCAAACCCCGCCCTCTCCCAGATCCACCCCCAAAGTCTCCAGGTATTTTTCAACCCAGACCTAGCAACCCTACTCATAGCGTGTCTGTTGTTGGAAAGGAAAGAGGAGACTGTAAGCTACTCTGTGGCCCCAAATGGGTTATGATTCCAGTCTCTTCTTCTGATATCGACATCACTATGTCAGTTTCAGGTGCAATCTGGAAGTGACAATGGGTAGTTCTAGGAATTGCTGGAAACTCTATGGTAGAACCTGGAAGTGAGGAATCGTCTCAGAGGCCATCCACATTATGATTTTTCTCCTGGGCAACAGTCAATGCTCCCTCTAAGCTGTGGAGTCTTGTGAGCAAAAATTCTACTTTGCGAGCTACTGGCATTAAAGTTGTGAGCGAGCGATTTGGCTGCTGCATAAAGTAGTTTGCTCCGGAGCCCTACTTCCTGAGTGAAGACAGACATGTGTGAGCCGGAGGCTAAAAAACTGTGAGCTAGCTCACCCTAACTCAGCTTAGAGGGAACACTGGCAACAGTAGTGATTATTAGAATCCCTTCGCATTCTGCCTGGCATTCATGTTTGCAGCAGTTATGCTGGTGTTACTCTGGTATTTCCTGTAGGAAACCCATCAGCTGTGAGAGGCAGGCGAATCTTTCAAAATACTGGGGCTACCCCAAAAAGCCTTCTAGGGGGAAAGGTAGATTTTGAAAAATAGATTTAAAATATTTTCTTCTATTTTTCAAAACTTAAAATCAGGGATGTCACAATTTGGAAGTCTGAATCCTTTTGAACTCAGGAGGAAATCCATAGTGATGTTTTTAGGCCTCACTTGAGCATAACACTCTGTTTGGGTCGCAGGATGTTAAGAAAGATGGGGGATGGGGGGTCAGGGAAACCAGGAGCAATTCAAAGGAGAGCAATGCAGATGGAAGTCATTCAAATGCAAGAAATGAAAGGAGAAACAAAAATGAGCAGCTATTATATAACAAAAGGACATACCTCTGTTTTCTCAAGGAACAAGGCAATTGAGTAGGCCTCCCATTTACCTGCCTAGGCTAGGGAATTAACTGCTCCCAGCCCTATTTCTTTCCCCCAAGAAACTGAGGAGCAGGAGAGGGGAAAAATGGCCTCCACATAGTGGCACTCTAGGAATTCCCCTTAGTCTCTATGGTAAAGACACCTGGAAGTGACATTGCATCCTCCCCGAACTTTACCCTCCCCAGCTACTGCCCCTGAAATCTCCCAGCATTTGCCTGTATTTGAGAGAACCTGTCTTTGTGAGAAACTCACAAGGATCCATCTGTATAGAACTAGAAAAGAGCAGTCAGCAGTGTTAAGGAGTGGACTGATACATTGGAAGAACCATGGCACAAGGTGAACCAAGAGATCCTTGCGCTCCTGGCAGCACTGCAGGTAGGCTTGCCAAGTCCCCCTGGGGGGCGGGGAAAACCCCGCCCCAGAGGCCCGTTCCGGTGCGCGTGTGCGCCGCATGCACATCACAGGGAGTTTTCCCTTGTATGGCCGTGGCCCCGCCCCCAGTGTGCCCGGCGTCATAACATCACTTCCCTGTGATGTGCATGCTGGGGCGGGGTTCCCCCCGGGGCCCAATTCCCCGGCATCAGGGAACGGGCCTCTGGGGCGGGGGGATTTCGGCCCCCCGGGGGGATTTGGCAGCCCTAGTTGTAGGCCACTGTCAACATCACTGCAGCCTGGCTCGGAGCTAAGCTCTGTGCAATATGGCCAGCACTGCAACAGCCACTTGGCTCGGTTTACTCTGGGCAGCTCGGAGCCCTCCAGGGTAGTGGCCCAATGGGTGTCATGAGCACCATTGAGCTGGCTCTGGACTCTGACTTGGAAACCTCCAAGGAGGAGCCCAAGGAGCCGTAAACGTGGTCTGGGGGAGAGCAGGAAACTCAGGGAGATGCCTGCTGGAGATCCCAAAACTTGCCCCGAGGAACCTGCTGTAGCAACCCCTCCAGAACTTGCCCCTAGGGTTACCAGGTCTGACCATCACACTGGCAGGAGGATTGAGGGGCATTCTGGGAGTGGGCGGGACATTGCGCAACACACATATGTCACCCGGAAGTGACAGGCATGCCAGTGATGTCAGGGGTGACGCTCTGGTTTTTGGCCAAAACTCTGTAGTAAAATTGACCCCAAACCATAGAGTTTTGCCCAAAAACCAGAGTGTCACTTCCCCCAACATCACCAATGTGCCTATGTCACTTCAGGGTGATTGAGCACGACATCACTGTTTGGGGGTGGGGGTGAGAATTTCCCCCTGCCAGCCTGCTGGCTGCTGGTGGGCAGGAGCCCAACCCCACCTGGGGAATGGAAACGCTTCTTGCCCCTGAAGTGCCTGCAATGGGAGTTCCTCTACCAGAACTTCCCTCTGTCCCCATAGATCCCGGGGCAACTAAGCCAGTTTGGTGTAGTGGTTAGAAGTGCAGACTCGAACCGGGTTTGATTCCCCACTCCTCCACTTGCACCTGCTGATGTGACCTTGGGTCAGTCACAAGCTCTGGCACAGCTGTCCTTGAAAAAGAGCCGTTTGTGTCAGAGCTCTCTCAGCCCCGCCCACCTCACAGGGTGTCTGTTGTGGGGAGGGGAAGAGAGAGGAGTTTGTAAGACGCTCTGAGACTCCAAGTGAAGGGCAGGGTATAAATCCTCCTTCTTCCTCTTCTTCTTCTTCTTCTTCTTCTTCTTCTTCTTCTTCTTCTTCTTCTTCTTCTTCTTCTTCTTCTTCTTCTTCTTCTTCTTCTTCTTCTTCTTCTCCTCCTTGTCAGTCCGCTGGAATCCACCTCCACCCAGCAGGAGCTGTGGAGGCAGAGGGCTCGGCAGAGACAGCTCAGTGAAAGCTTGCCACCTGTGGTCCATTTCCAGGGCCAGATGGTGGTGGATGTAATCCTTCATGGGATTCTGTCCCCTGTTGAACCTGGACTGCTTTCAGGGATTCTGAACCCAGGTGCTGCTTTCAGAGCAGGTGGAGCTGCTGTCCTCTCGGCCTGTTTAAGCCTGGGGCTGGGAGAGGAAGCTTGCTGGCTCAACGGGTCTGCTGGGAACTGGCCTCTGTGCCAGTTTCCTGCTCCTTGCCTCCAGTGTTGGCTGACAGCACCTAACGATGCTCCCAAGCCTTGGTCTCTGAACCCGAGGGCACCGCTGCAGAGAAGTCCTGGCTGGGCCTGCAAAACTGAGATGTTCCGCCAGGGCCAGGCCTGTGGTGGAGGCGGCAGCACTTCACCTGGGTCGACCCCCCCCCCCGCCCCCCAGGTCTTTCCTGCCTTTCTAGTCTGCCCACTCCGCTGCGACGTCGATCCATTCCTTATCGATGCACCTGACCTGAAACCACCTTTCGGGAGAAGATGCACCAGTGAAAGTATCGGATGCCATCTGGTTGATTTCGTGTTAAACTGATGCTATAAAGGGTTTTAATTCATATTTATTGTTTTAATATTGTTTCTGATGCTGATGTTATCTGCCCTGAGACCTGCTGTGCACGGGGAGGGCAGGCTATAAATCAAATCACATCAATAATATATAATGCCTGCAGGGAGCAAGAGACTGGGGGATTTTTGCAATAAGCTGAAGGACCGGTCCACCCCAGTCCCAGCTGTGAGCCTCTTCACCCAGTGGACCGTTTTGGTCTTGCTGTTGATCTTGTCAGGAAGGTGTTGGGGTTAACTGGTACGGTTAGTCCAGATCCCACTAGTTAGCAGAGTGCTTAAATAAAGCTACAGATGCAGCAGTGGCACTCCCTCAAAGTGAAATATATAAGCTATAACAAATAGGCAGGTGAATTTGTAACAAATGTAATTTGCACATTGAATGAAATGCCCCCATTTGTGTTTGTATGTTCGTTCATTTGTGTGTTATGAAAAATAATGTTTTTTCAAAATAACAGAAACAAAGAATGAACAGCAAATTAACATGAGATGATGATGTTCAAAGTGTACAAACTAAATAACAATTTAGTTTTGTTCAACTAAATAACAAGTTAAGGTTATAAGGTTGTATAATAATAATAATAATAATAATAATAATAATAATAATAATAATAATAATAATAATACCTTTCGATTTATTGATCGCTCATCCTGCAGAGCTGCTGGCTCTGAGCGATTTACAGTTACACAAGTTTTCATAAGGGACTAACAATGTTTCATAGGGTAAGGAAGGACAACATATATAATTCTTTAAATCACACACTTTTGCAGCCGATGGCGATTTTGTTCAGCTGTAAGCTTCAGGCGTGTTCCAGACGGCATTCACTTTTTCGGCGTGGCTAGATGACTTCAGTTCTTCCAATAATAATATTGCCAGGTTACCCAGCTTACAAAGCTACACAGAGCCATGTTGCAAGTTTAACAGAGAAATACCTCTTTCTTTATTTGAGAAGTATGCTTTTGGATAGGAAAGAGTAGGGATAGGCTAGTGTACTAACTTACTAGCTAGGGATGGAAGCAGATGGTGAGAGGGCCATCTGCTTCATGGCTCCAAGAGAGGGCGGCATGTTATCCCTCTTGGCGTGTGCAGGGAGAAGGGAGAGCTCCGTCTGAGAGAAGAGAATGGGAGGAAGGAAAATTGTTCCTGAGAACCCAATCTACATTTCAAAGGGAACAGTGGTGGAAAGGGAAGGTCAGTGTGCCTATCTAGCTATCTAGTCTCTCTTGCCACTTGCTTCTGGAGGTCTGAGACGGGGGGGCAGCGCCTTCACTTCCAACAGGATGGTGTGTCACCTCTGGCTTCAATTGCTAGGGTCTCCTCTTCAGCAAAGGTCCGCATGGTCAAAGCAATGGTATTCCCAGTAGTCATGTATGGCTGGGAGAGTTGGACTATAAGGAAGGCCGAGCGCCGAAGAATAGATTCTTTTGAACTATGGTGCTGGAGAAGACTCTTGAGAGTCCCTTGGACTGCAAGAAGATCAAATCAGTCAATCCTAAAAGAAACCAACCCTGACTGTTCCCTGGAAGGCTAGATAATGAAACTGAAGCTCAAATACTTTGGCCACCCAATGAGAAGGGAGCCCTCACTGGAGAAGACCCTGATGCTGGGAAAGATTGAAGGTCAAAGAAGACGGGGACGGCAAAGGATGAGATGGTCAGACAGTGTCATCGATGCAACGAACACGAAATTGAGCAAACTTCAGAGGACAGCGGAAAACAGGAGGGCCTGGCGAGATCTTGTCCATGGGGTCGCGAAGAGTCGGACAGCAACTTCTCCAGCATTTCCCCTCTCGTATGACTTCCTGTGCAGCTGCTGTGGATGCAAATCGGAATGCTGCACACAATGCCACCTTTCATGATTTAGCAGATAGTGGTGCTCAGAATACTGCTAGTTGCCTAGAACACCTTGATTCTCTAGCGCAAGGTCAAAACACTCATTATGGAGCACTGTTAGCCAAGCACAGCAATTAACCGATGCTGTAAGTGGTGTCACAGAGTAGTTAAAAAGCTCAGCCCATGTTCTTATTTTAGCGCTTTGGTGATATGAATGGGCTTGCTAAACAGGCCCAGGCTAGCCCAATCCTGTTTGATCTCGAAGGCTAAGCAGGGTCAGCCCTGGCTAGTATTTGGATGGGTGAACTCCAAGGAATGCCAGGGTTGTGACGCAGAGGCAGGCAATGGGAAACCACCTCTGAAACATCTTTTGACTTAAAAACAAGACTAGCTTGCCACCTGGTGGTGCATAACACTAAAAGAGCTAGAACTTCTGGCCGCCAGATAAATTTAGGATCTCCTGGCTATACTACATACCCTGCCTGATGATGATGATGATTACCACTACTGATGTGGCTAGTAAAACCTTATTCTATCAGATAGCTGGTACTGTAAGTTTGGGAAACTAATAAACGTTGACTTTCTACTCATAACCCAGTAGATCTCATCCTGGATCTCCCCATGACCCACCTGACCCAATCGCACTCAGCCTCAGGCTGAGCAAGGCAACCAGAGGGAAGAAGAAGAAGAAGAAGAAGAAGAAGAAGAAGAAGAAGAAGAAGAAGAAGAAGAAGAAGAAGAAGAAGAAGAAGAAGAAGAAGAGATTGGATTTGTACCCCGCCCTTCACTTGGAGTCTCAGAGCGGCTTACAAACTCCTTTCCCTTCCCCTCCCCACAACAGACACCCTGTGAGGTGGGTGGGGCTGAGAGAACTCTGACACAAACTGCTCTTTCAGGAACAGCTGTGCCAGAGCTTGTGACTGGCCCAAGGTCACATCAGCAGGTGCAAGTGGAGGAGTGGGGAATCAAACCCGGTTCTCCTAGATTAGAGTCCGCACACTTAACCACTACACCAAACTGGCTCTCTGTAGGGAAGGCTGTAGGGTAGGGACATTGGGGTGTGCATGACATCGGTGATGCTGCCAACTTCACTACAACTTCTGGATACAACCCAGAAATTACGATAGGTAGCTCTAGGAATCACCAACATCAACAACCTCAGATATGCAGACGATACCACTCTAATGGCAGAAAGTGAAGAGGACCTAAAGAGCCTCTTGTAAATAGTGAAAGAGGAGAGTGCAAAAGTTGGCTTGAAACTCAGCATAAAAAAAACTAAGATCATGGCATCTGGCCCCATCACTCCTTGGCAAACAGAAGGGGAAGTCATGGAAGCAGTGACAGACTTCACGTTCCTGGGATCCAAGATCACTGCAGACGGTGACTTCAGCCATGAAATTAAAAGATGCCTGCTCCTTGGGGGGAAAGTGATGGCAAACCTAGACAGCATAATAAAAAGTAGAGACAGCACCCTGCCAACAAAAGTCTGCATGGTCAAAGCAATGGTATTCCCGGTAGTCATGTATGGCTGCAAGAGTTGGACTATAAGGAAGACC
>NW_015164302.1:0-7159 GCF_001447785.1 Gekko japonicus | reverse complement strand
TGTTGTTTCAAATAGACCAACCATTACTTTTAACTTTCACTAATCAATTGGAACAATAAAAATAGTCAATATTTATAACTACAGATTATATTCTCAGTCAATCATTTTGCAAGTGTCAGTATAGGTTCAAAGAAAAAAAAGAATAGAGATATAGTATGTAGACATGCATTTCTTAACATTTAAGGTTCCCCTTTGAATTAAACTTTGTCTCATTGATATATTATGTATAAGTTCAGAGTAAAGAAAGAGAAAGGAAGAAGGAGAGGGGAAAAAAATAAACCAGTATTCTTAGCAGTAAGATTTCCACTTTGTCTCCTTGATCAGTTAAAACATGCAAACTGTCAAGATAGGTTGTTACAGATACTTATAAAATATAAGTTCCTTTTGTTTTCTCTGCAAATGTCTCCCCAAAATCGTTAGTATTATATGCCTCCGATCTTTAAAGGTGGTCTCTTCTTTAGTCTTGCTTGTGGAATAATGCAATGGTATTCCCAGTACTACTGTATGGCTGTGAGAGTTGGACCATAAGGAAGGCCAAGTGCTGAAGAATAGATACTTTCGAATTATAGTGCTGGAGAAGACTCTTGAGAGTCCCCTGGACTGCAAGGAGATCAAATCAGTCAATCCTAAAAGAAATCAACCCTGACTGTTCCCTGGAAGGCCAGATACTGAAGCTGGAGCTCAAATACTTTGGCCACCCAATGCGAAGGGAGCCCTCACTGGAGAAGACCCTGACGTTGGGAAAGATTGAAGGCCAAAGAAGAAGGGGACGGCAAAGGATAAGAGGGGTAGACAGGGTTATCGAAGCAACGAACATGAAATTAAGCAAATTCTGGAGGATGGCAGAAGGCAGGAGGGCCTGGCATGATGTGGTCCATGGGGTCGCGAAGAGTCGGACTCGACTGTGCGACTGAACAACAAAAAGGAATCACCAGAAACATTATAATAAACAGAAACAAATAAATAAATTATGGTAAAACCATAGATTTTTTCGGGGGGGGGGCAATTTCTAGAGCTACCTATTATCACGTCCAGGTTGTACTCGGAAATGACATGTCAGCATAGAGGTCAGTTTCAGAGGTTAGGCATGTTGGTCTGCAGTAGAACAGCTAGATTTGAGTCCTAAGGTTGCCAGGTCACCCCGGCCACCAGCGGGGGATGGGGTACAGGGCTGCCAGATCCAGGTTGAGAAACTGCTGGTGATTTGGGGGTGGAGCCTGGGGAGGACAGGGACCTCAGCGGGGTACAAGGCCATAGAGTCCGCCCTCCAAAGCATCCACTTTCTCTAGGGGAACTGTAGTGTGAAAATAAGCTGTAATTCTGGAGGATCCTTTAGTGTTGGGTGATAGTGAGATATTGAAAAAATGGTATTTAGCAGAGATAAGATGGTCCAGCAGAGCCAGAGTAAAATAATTCAGACTCAGAGTCCATGTGTGATTAAAATATAAAGTTTTTACTAAATTCTAACATGGGAAGGGTAACTGGGATGAAAATAACAACAGAGCAAAATCTACTACATCCTTACTCTATAAAGACAAAACTAGAGGAGAGAGAGTATGGCTACTCTTCTTGTTCTTCAGAACACCAAACAAAGACGGGAAGAGAAGCCATAAAATGGTAATATACCTTGACACTTTAGTCCCAATGAAATTCCTAGATCAGGGAGAAAATTCCCCGGGCATTCTATATCTAAAGAACATTGCCTACACTAGAAACATGTGACTTCCTGTGAGTAACATAAACAAACATTTAACCCCAGATATACTGAGTGTTTTCAACTTGTAATACCCAACATTTAGGCTGGTATCCCTATGGGCTTTAATTACTTTTTAAAAATTATATTATATAGTGCGTCAATCTGAGCTGCCTGGAAGAAGGCTGGGATAGAAATGTGACCGTTTCCCTGCACCCGATAGGCCTCGGAGGCAGTGCTTTGAACCCGTTCGTACACTGTGGGTCGCTGGACTGAGTGTCAAACCACGATTCTCCGTGCCAGGAAGGAAGGTACAGGAGCCCTGCTGGATCAGACCCATAGTCCATCTAGTCCAGCATCCTGTCTCACGCAGTGGCCAAGCAGTGCTAATGTTTTAAGCATGTTTTTAAGTACAACCCCCCCTTTTTTTGTGTCCTTTATAAAGTTTTATATGTCAGCTACCTGGCATTACATTTTATGTCAGATCCGGCCCTCATAACAAATGAGTTCGACACACCTGGTCTAAGCCTTTGAGAGTCAAAACTGTCTTTAGTATCTGATGAAGGGAGCTTTGACTCTCAAAAGCTGATACCCCGAAAAAATTGTTAGGTATCCAAGGTGCTACTGGACTCAAATATAGCAGGAGTTTTGTTTGTTTTTTTAAGAAGAAGAGATTGGATGTATACCCCGCCCTTCACTCAGAGTCTCAGAGCCGCTTACAAACTCCTTTCCCTTCCCCTCCCCGGAACAGACACCCTGTGAGGTAGGTGGGGCTGAGAGAGCTCTTTCGAGGACTGCCCTTGAGAGAACAGCTCTGACAGAACCATGGCTTGCCCAAGGTCATCCAGCAGCTGCGAGTGGAGGAGTGGGGAATCAAACCCTGTTCTCCCAGATTAGAGTCTGCGCACTTAACCTCTGATCAGTTTAGCTGTTCTAAGCGCCATCCCAGTCCTTCAGGTTTTCTTGCGCCTTGTCTCCTGCTCCCATTGTGGGAACCAGGCTTTTGGAAATCGAGGAGGTAACAGAGGGCAGACTTTGCAGACAAACAGATGCCGATTCATTCCCTGGTAGTGTCTCCAGGGCTGGTCCCTGCCTAAGGGCACAGTGATCATCCGCCAGTCAGTTCTGGTCTATATGCAAGTCAAGAGTCGGATTCCGTACCACATGTACCTGGAAAGAGGCACACGTTGTGAGCCTGGCAGATGCGCCGCAGAGCTCAAGGGGACTGATAGACTGTTCCTTGTTCGTACTGTTTTCTCCTGCTTTGTGCAGAACAATGCCCCAGGGGCATAGCCATCGTTTCCCTTTGTCTGATTGTTGCTCTTGGCAAGCGAACAAGCTCTGAAAGGTATTTTCAAGCTTTCTCATCTAAGCGATGCACTTGGAGGGATGCCCTCATTTCGAACATCCTGGAGTCGATTCAACGCTCGTCTCTTCGCTCGCCCAGTCTGCAGTTATTCAACCATGTACTCAGCCGTGGTCTCCTTTGAACGCAAAAAGAAAACTCCGTGGTCAGGCAGTGAAGCTTAGTGGCGACGTATATGCTAACCATGCTGAAAGTCAGAGACCGAAGCCTGGATGTTTCTAGTTACAAAATAAATTCAGGGAGCAACAAGGGAGGGGGGGGGGGAAGCCATGGAAGACTACTCTAAACTACAGAGTTGTGTGGCGTAGTCGCTAGGGTAAAGGGAAACACACCAAAACAGAAAACTGTGCCTATAATATAAATCACACAACAGTTATTCATGAAACTATGACATTTATATCAAAATAGTATAACTATAAAGACACAGTCAACATGCACTACAAAGAAGCCCCTATCTACCCCCATACTTTTTGAAACAAGTTCTCCAAACAAAATGACAATCGTACACCAAGAAAGAACTTATTAGTGGTGATGCTTATATAATGAGGTTCTGCAAATGTTTCCAAAGCAGGAAGATGCTCAAAAACAATCTTCCTTTAAGTTCTTCACAAAAAGCCGGCCCCATCAGTGTTGAGTATTAAAGGCAGGTTCCATCAATGCTTAGGTTCCATTAACTACAAAGAAGCCCCTATCTACCCCCATACTTTTTGAAACAAGTTCTCCAAACAAAATGACAATCGTACACCAAGAAAGAACTTATTAGTGGTGATGCTTATATAATGAGGTTCCACAAACGTTTCCAAAGCAGGAAGATGCTCAAAAATAGTCTTCCTTTAAGTTATTCACAAAAAGCCAGCCCCATCAGTGTTGAGTATTGAAGGCAGGTTCCATCAATGCGTAGGTTCCATTAATGCTTCATGCGTTTGCTAGCTACAGGGTTCCAGGTTTATCAAAAGAAGAACCTATAATCCCATATTGAAGAATCTCTCTAAATCTCATGTTCACTCCATAGCTGTTCTAAGTCTAATGTCTGTAATGCTTCGGCTGAGACGACGTCTACCATAGAGGTTTTGCCCAAACACCACAGCATTGCCATGATGTCACTGACATGACGATGGTAAAGGTTCCCTTGCTCGAAAGCCAGTCGAATCCGACTCTAGGGTTGCGGTGCTCATCTCCGTTTCAAAGCCGAAGAGCCAGCGCTGTCCGAAGACGTTTTCGTGGTCATGTGGCCGGCATGACTAAACTCCAAGGCGCACGGAACGCTGTTACCTTCCCACCGAAGTGGTCCCTATTTATCTACTTGCAATTTCTTGCTTTCGAACTGCTAGGTTGGCAGGAGGCTTTATCAAAAGAAGAACCTATAATCCCATATTGAAGAATCTCTCTAAATCTCATGTTCACTCCATAGCTGTTCTAAGTCTAATGTCTGTAATGCTTCAGCTGAGACGACTTCTACCATAGAGGTTTTGCCCAAACACCACAGCATTGCCATGATGTCACTGACATGACGATGTCACTTCCCGTTCTTGCTGAAAGTGACCTTGCCACATCATGGCAACAGAGCCTGAAAGCCAATTTGGTGTAGTGTTTAGGAGCATGCAGGGCTTTTTTTGTAGAAAAAGCCCAGCAGGAACTCATTAGCATAATAGGCCACACCCAACAACAGAAACTCATTAGCATATTAGGCCACAGCCCTGACAGCACAGTAGCGGTTCTTGAAAGAGCTCTTTCAGCCTAATCTGCCTCACAGGACATAGAAACGGAGGAACGGAGAACTACACACACTGCTCCAAGTTCCTGGGAAGAAGGGGGGGACAAATGCGTGATGAGTAGCTCCAAGAGGCGTGAAAAGAGACAGCAGGAACCGGCCACCACCTGCGTGTGAGTCCACACACAGGGAAGCTGCCTGTTGGCTCTCTAAGCAATAAAGCAACCTCGTAACCTTTCGTTTGTATTTTCATTATCCGGCTAAAGACTCAGGGGACCATTTCAGCTTCTACTTATAGATGCACACAGAAGAACTGGCTCTGATGATAAAGTAGAGGGGGGAAGAAACATGAGCACACGAAGCTCGGACTATTTATCAAGGTCAGTATTGTCTACTCTGGCTAGCTCTCCCAGGGTCTCAGGTAGGGTTTCCTGCTCTGCATTGGGAAATACCTGGAGATTGTGTGTGTGCGTGTGTGTGTCTATATTTATTGTATGGGCACATGAAGCTGAACAGGCAGTTGGTTCCCTTCCTCAAACTTAGTGACTTGGCAACAGTGATCCACACAATGGTCACCTCGAGATTGGACTACTTTAATGCTCTCTACATGGGGCTGCCTTTGTCCCAAATCCGGAAGCTACAGCTGGTGCAGAACATGGTGGCCAAGCTTCTGTTGGGCCTCCCCCATGTGGGAGCACATCCAGCCTGCGCTGAAAGCACAGCACTGGCAGCTTATAGCATACCGAATTTGCTTCAGTGTGCTGGTTCTTACCTATAAAGCCCTTTATAGTCAGGGGACTGCATATCCAAGGGACCGCCTTTTCCCACACGTTCCCCAGAGAGCACTGCGTTCAGGGTCTCAAAATCGTCTGGCTCTCCCTGGTCCTAAAGATGCTAGGTTGGCTACGACCAGAGCCAGGGCCTTTTCGTTGGTGGCTCCGCACTCGTGGAACGAGCTACCAGATGATATTAGGGCCCCGTGGGACCTTTTACAGTTCTGCCGGACCTGCAAGACAGAGCTCTTCCACCAGGCATTCGAACAGGGAGCCGCACCTAATGGCTGAATACAGGCCTCAGACCCTATGCCTACCATCGGCAACCTGCATTTTGCCGGCATAAATTGAGACTAGGATGGGACTGGGACAATAGTCCTAAAATCACTGCTGACTATACCCCAGATTTTAAATTCTCCTGCGGACTGCCCAGTAATCTATTCAGAACTATCAGATCTGCTGTGCTCTTCTAATCTTTCTGTTGTAACATCTAGCCTAGAAATGCTGCACAAAAGTTGATCCTACTTAAACTGTTACACAGACAAATCTATCCTTTGACTGTGGTGCCAGAAATAAAGAGGCAATATCAGTCAGCTGTATCAAAGCTTCTACATACCTGGGTACCAAATGTTTGATTTGTTGCTACTGACATTGCTAATGACCTAATGAGCTCCTGCAGCTCTTTTTCTACAAAAAGACCCCTGCGATATATTAGGCTTAAAGTCAAGTGGGGTGGGAAAGGGAACTGGAATCAGCTTGTGACATGTGTGTGCGTGTGTATGTGTGTTTTGACAAGCTGGTCCCAGTCTCCTTTCCCACCCCACTTGATTTTAAGCCTAAAATCAGGACAACAGCAACAGCCTGGAGTGTCGCTCACAAGCATGCACTGGTCTTTCACATTCTGTTACAGTTCCGTCCTTTCCTGCAGGGCCGGCTCCAGCTTATTTTGCACCCTAGGCGAGGATCCCTTCTGCCCCCCCCCCCGGTGCGCCCACCAATTTTCAAAAATAAATGCATTTTAGGAAGAATGAAAAACACAAATAATCAAGAAACTCCCAGAGTACAGGGCCGGGTGCAGTTTGGTGCCCCTAAGGGCAGTCCCACTCTAGGCGATCGCCTAGTTCGCCTAGTGAGTGAGCCGGCCCTGCTTTCCTGTTGCCGAATGATTGATGTTAAGAAAGGAGAATGCCAGGTATAAATTTCTAGTTCCATTCCTGGGTGGAAGTGAGCACCAACAAGTATCAACTGGTCAGGAACCAGTGACTCACCAGCCCGAGCATCTGAGAATGGTTTTCAGGAATTAGTGTGAGGGGAGGCCCTGAGATTTATTAACAGTTCAAAGGGAGGGGGGGGGAACACACCTTACTAATGGGTCTAATAGTACTGCATTCCTGATGCAACCCCAAGATTCTGGTTTGATTCAGTGTCAATTTTTGTGTCCTCGAGGAAAACAGGTCCTTGCAAGCTTATCTCTCTTCCCGAAACCCTACCGGGGGTACAGAGGGGAAAGGAGGTAAGGAAAAGAGGGATGGGTTTGGAACCGATGAGGACTTTCTTGAGAAGAGATTAAGAAAGGAAGATACTTAATTTAGGTCCCGTTCACACTAGGCGATTTG
>NW_015164301.1:131986-150698 GCF_001447785.1 Gekko japonicus | reverse complement strand
TTGGCAGGCTAAGGGGCCAGCTAAACATGTTGGCAAAATTACTGACACTATGAGACAACCATCACCATTTTTGTAATGTAATCTCCAACCGCGTGCGAAGCTATGTCTATACACGGTCATGCAAAGCGGCTGAGCTTCCCTCCAAGAGACAATGATCCAAGCGGATCCTAGCCCCCACCAACCCGAGGGCTAGGCTCCTGGCCGAGAGCCAATGGAGCTCTCGGACACTGTAAATAGCCTATCACTGGTGTGGGGGGGGTGTTTTGGGTGTGGGTTTGATTGCACATATAAGCCAGCCTGCGAGCCGGTAACTTTGTCTTGTTCTTCACCTAATAAAGTATGAGAGCTGAATTCACTAGTAAGTCTCAGTACTTTTCCATTTTAAAGTGCCACAGGGACCCGATGCCGCACAGAGCTCTTTCCCCCTACACACACCATGCCTTTTCAAGTGCAAAAACAGCTGTGTGTGTGTACTCCCCCAATGGCTTTCTTAGCACTTGAAAAGGTGGAGGGGAGAGCTCTACATTGTAGGCCCCCTCACAGGATTTTAAAATCACTTTAAGATGGCAATGGCGTCCTTGTGGCAGCCACAGGTTTGCTATCACGTCTGGTTTGGCCCTAAGAACTGGCATTAGAGAGTCATGCCATAGCACAGGTGTAAAGAGGAGGCTGAAATTGTTGGCTTATTACTGATAAATTTATATGGTGTTTTTCTCCCCAAAGCAGCTTACAACGTCATCCTCCCCTTCACCATGGATTTCTTTCTGGGGGAACGCACCAGAAGGGAGTTCCTGAACCTGACAAAATTCTTTTAAAAATGTTTTAAAATTCATGAATGAAGTGAAAACTTCATTTCCCTCTTGAGACTTCCAGCACCTCTTTAAAAAAGAAGAAGCAGCAGCAGCCCTGCCCCTCTACCATTTTATCCTTACGTCAACAGGTCTGTATGGTAATTTAGGCTAAAGGAGAATGACTGGCCCAAGGTCAACCAGCAAGGCTCCTTGCTAGAATAGGGGTTTGAGCCCCGGTCTCCCAGATCCTAGTCTGACACTCTAACCACCTTGGCTCATCATTAGTGCTGATGTCACGGGAACTACCTAATAAACAGAACTTGCATTCACGTTTCAGAGAGTGCCCTGAATTGCAATAGCGCCACTATCTCTGAAACAGGAGTGATCTTTTCAGTAATGTTGTCTGAATCCCACAAAAGAGATCAGCAACTGCTGTGCATTTGTTACATTTTAAACGGATTGTCTGGAAAGGCCCTTAGTGATTTTTCCTCTCATATTACCCAGCTAATTTAATCCCCCCCCCCTGCAAAAAAAACCCCTCCTTTGCTTTTATCACAGCTTTTTCATTTTTTTTTTAATGGGACATGATGTTGAAAAAGGAATCTAATCACAGGTAGTAACCCTGGGGGAAAGAGTAATGCTATTCCATTGTAGCCTTCCCAATGCTTTCACCTATTTAATTCATTTCATCATGATGTCTTTCCAGTCCACCCATCACTGTGTGAAGAGCAAAGGAAAGTATCTGCTGATTTCTTGGTTGTGAACTGTGTACATATTGCTTCGTTACTATAGTCTGCAGACAAACTGCATGCAAAGACAGACTCTGGGAGAGGGCAGGAAGGAGTTCCTGTACACTTGGAGAAACTCTGAAGTATATAGGAGAATGTGTGTGTGTTTAAAAACACTCACGCAATAGAGTTGCCAGCTCTGGATTGGAAAGTACCTAGAGATTTTGAGGATAGGGGCCCCAGAGAGAATGGGGTTTGAAGAAGAAGAGAAGAAGAGAAGAGATCCTTCAGTACCCAAAGGAGTCTCAGAGTGGCTTACAATCTCTTTTCCCTTCCCCTCCCCACAACAGACACCCTGTGAGGTAGGTGGGGCTGAGAGAGCTCTCCCGAGAACTGCCCTTGAGAGAACAGCTCTGAAAGAACTTGTCACTGACCCAAGGTCACACCAGCAACTGCATGAGGAGTGGGGAATCAAACCTGGTTCTCCCAGATTAGAGTCCGTGCTCCTAACCACTACACCAAACTGGCTCTTTGGGAAGGGAAGGGACCTCAACAAAGTACAATGCCAAAGAGTCCCGCCTCCAAACCAGCCATTTTCTCCAGGGGAACTGATCTCTGTATTCTGAAGATCAGTTGTAAAAGCAGGAGATCTTTAGGCCCCACAAAGAGGATGGCAGCCCACCCACTGTAGTGTTTTGACTACTCTGTTCTTTGAATCCGGCCCAATGTTTTAGTTTTCCCTAATCCAGGACTTGGTGTGGGCTGGAACAGGAAGAAAAGAAGTTGTACTGGTCACTACAGCTCCGGCAGAGAAAGAAGTGGGCTTATTAAACTATGCTCCTGTTTGAAACCATGCTGCCTCCTTACTTTGACACCCAGCATTAAAAACACAACACCACAATACAAAAATAAAAATAAAAATGTGGAGACCCAGGGCCACACATGTGTGCTTCTCTCATGCTGGTAATGAAGGCTGGTAAGCAGAAAGAAGCACATGGCCATGAGTCCATAGCTGAAATTAGAAACTGGACGGAAAGAGAAACAATTTGGAAATCTGCACCCACAAAATTGTTCCAAGTCTCTTTGCAGTCAGGGGCTTGAGAAAATGGATTTCACCTCCTCCTGCAGCTGCTTTCAACATCCCTGCCCTTTTGGAGCACAACCAGTCCATTTTGGGATCCCCCCCACACACACCTTTGGGTTAATCTACAGTTGTGTTTTTTCTGCATGACTGGAGAGTCTTCCAAGTATGTAGAAACCTTGGGGTTTTTTTCTTCTTCTGTGAATGGCCTTGTTTTGCAGGAGTCTTCATTCACACAGGGACCAGTTTACTATATGCCCTTTGCAATTATTATGTCATACCATGTGTACAGGGAGAGTTCCCTATACACAGAGATCCTCTTGAAAATGATTGCCGAAAGGGGCAATGCATATATTTTTGGCCTCAGTGCATGTTTTCATGAAGTGAACTTGAAAATACACATGCTGCCCCTTTCAGACAAAATGGCTATCATGAATATTGGAAGAATCTACATGTGTAGTGTGTTCTCCCCTGTACACATGGTAAAACATAATGACTGAAAAGCTAAGTGGTGTGGGATTTGATTCGCTTCAACCTAAGCTCAAAATGTGGAAAAGAATTGGCCCTGGAAGGCATGTAGAGTGTGTGCCATGCAACCTATGTCTTTAGGGAAGTGACCATTGCCCAATGGAAGAACATCTGCTATTATGCAGAAGGACCCAGGTTCAATCCATGGTATCTCCAGTTAAAGAAATAAGGTAGTTCAGTGAAGTCTACCTTCAACTCTGTAGAGCATAGTCCACAAATTACAATGAATGCAAATGAGTACACATGATTTTTCTTTACATGTCTCTAGAGTAATTCTCATGTTTTATTCAGTGCATGTACAGTACAATGTATTATTTAAATCCCACATTTTATCTGGGTACTGGTCCCCAATTTCATTTGTAAAGGGAACACAGGTTGGCTCTTTCTTCCAAACAGATGTATGGATGTACATGTGTTTACTGTAACCCATGTGCAGCTCTACTGTCAGAGTTCACAGTATTGATGGTAAAGGTAAAGGTTCCCGTGGTCGAAAGCCAGTCGAATCCGACTCTAGGGTTGCGGTGCTCATCTCCATTTCAAAGCCAAAGAGCCAGTGCTGTCTGAAGACGCTTCCGTGGTCATGTGGCCGGCATGACTAAACACCAAGGCGCACAGAACGCTGTTACCTTCCTACCGAAGTGGTACCTATTTATCTACTTGCAATTTCTTGCTTTCGAACTGCTAGGTTGGCAGGAGCTGGAACTAGAGACGGGAGCTCACTCCATCATGCGGCACACTCGGGTCTCGAACTGCTGAACTACTGACCTTCCACAGCCTGCAGTTCAGCATCTTAACCACTTGAGCCACCGCAGCTCCAGTCGTCAAACTCAGGTAGTCAGACATTTTCCCCACAATAGGATCAACTGAAGTAGCAAAGGCAACTGCTGCCCTTACATTTTAAATAGGATTGCTAGCTCTGGGTTGGGAAATACCTGGAGATCTGGGGTGTGGAGCTTGGAGAGGATGGGGTTTGGTGAGAGGAAGGACTTCAGCAAGGTATAATGCCATAGAGTCCACCCTCCAAAGCAGCCATTTCCTTGAGAGGAACTTAGCTTGGTCATCTGGAGATCAGTTGTAATAGAAGGAGATCTTCAGGTGCTATCTGGAAGTTGGCAACCCTAACTTTAAAGGAAGAGGGAATGTGCCTTGTGTGGGCTGAAACTGTAAACATAGCTCCACTTACCCTTGCTGACCTCTCTTGTCCGCTACCTCCACAGAGCTACAAGTGACAGGACTGAAGGATGAGGAGAACATTCCTCAGAGAACGCTTCCTCCCATGCTCTGTCCCCACCCCACCAAGGGTCCTTTAAGCTGCCTGCAGGAAGCCCAATTTGGTAAAACCTCCTTGGTCTCCTCGGCTCCAGACTTCCTGATTCTAGAGGCTGATCCCTGCATCAGCTTTGAAGACCCAGAAAGTGAAGGTGGAGGGGGAGCAGGATGAAATGAAATGAAATCACCTCTTCCTATCAAGGTTCTCTTTGGCCCAACACACACACATACCTCACTGCAGACTTTTAGAGCAGGTAGCCTTTAATCTTGACTTCAGAGTCTATGCCCTTGTGCACCATTCTTTTTCCTCTCTTGTGTTTATTCTGCAGCTACAATTTAAAAAACACACTTTTCTAAATTGAGGTGGAACGTCACTTATGATGTGTGTGGGGTGGTGTCCAAAGTTTAATTTAGACAATTGCTCTATCACAGCTGCCCAGTAGCATCCAGTAAGCACCTTCCATCTAAATCCTTGTATTTCAAGTTTTGTGCACGCATTTTAGCATGAAAGGGAATACAAAGGAACATGGGCAAAGGGGGGAAAACCCATTGTTGAAACTGATCAGACTGTTCCTGAAACTGGCAAGCAACTGCGAAGCCCCATTTTCTATATTGAGGAATACTGGGGGACTCTGCTGTGTTATCAGCCACTGTGAAAAATGGGAGTCACATGATCTCATAATATGGGAAAACATGATGAGAGTACAGAATGCACGGTAGAACCCACTGACACTGGCATGGAAGCTGTGATCATTGGCAACGTGGGGGGGGGAGGTGCCTGTACAAAGTGAGCTGCAACTCCACCACACTTTGCACAGGGCTGCAGTTTGTATGGGGGAGAAGTCCTCTGGCAAAAGCTCTGGAGAGCTTTTTTATTTTTTGATTTATGTTGCTGCATTTATTTAAAACCATTTCATCCCTTCTGGTATAGAGTCTGACATAGTTTCCAATACAATTAAAACTCCATTAACAAATACCCTCGTACTCAAATCATGTCAACAATCCACATTTCACCAAGATATGCTTTGCTTGTATGGTTCCAGAGTGCCACACTATATAAAGGCAAACATTAATAAAGAGGAAAGCTTGTTTGAGGTGCATCCAGCACACCAGCATGTTTGCAGCAAACAGACAGGAAAGAGGGTAATATGCTGGCATAGAACGTTCATCAGCTATGCCAACATGTTGCCTCCCCATCGGCTCTCACTAAAAGGACTCCTCATCAAGACTTTGACAGGCTAAATGCAGAGTCCTTTATTGAAGTGTTGCCTGGTCTGGTGCCAGATAGGATTGTGCTCCTTAAAATGAGGTCACCTCTTCTAGGAGTGTGGAAGAAAGAGACCACTCAACTAGTTCTGATGCTGGGGGTTCCACCTGCCTTTGGGGCCTCGCCCAGAATGCCTTCATTTTAATTGCACCCAGCAAGGAATGGCAGCAGGAGCTGGCTCTGTGCCTCCACTGTACAGCCAATGCAGCCCCAGGTCATCACTCTTGGTGACTCTGGGCCCCCGGCTGCTTCCCACGGGATCCTGGAAGCAAGCCCCAATGGCAGGACTCCCTTCTGAGGAGCTGTGCCTCCTACAGAGCTGGATGGAGGATCAACCTGGTTCACCTCCCTCCTCCCTCCAATACCTGTTGCTACTGCCTGGAGAGCTTTTTTAGTCTTATGCCACTAAATTGAGAAAAAAAATAAGGGAGGGTATTTTCACCGATGCCCTAGGACAGCTGCATGGTAATGCTAATTTCCTGCCCTTGCAAGGAATGGCAGCAGGAGCTGGCTCTGTGCCTCCACTGTACAGCCAATGCAGCCCCAGGTCATCACTCTTGGTGACTCTGGGCCCCCGGCTGCTTCCCACGGGATCCTGGAAGCAAGCCCCAATGGCAGGACTCCCTTCTGAGGAGCTGTGCCTCCTATAGAGCTGGATGGAGGATCAACCCGGTTCACCTCCCTCCAACACCTGTTGCTACTGCCTGGAGAGCTTTTTTAGTCTTATGCCACTAAATTGAGAAAAAAAATAGGGAGGGTATTTTCACCAATGCCCTAGCACAGCTGCATAGTAATGCTAATTTCCTGCCCTTCCTTGCAAATGTGTGTGGTTTTCTCTTTGTGATTCTCTAATTTGATCCTGCACACTGGGCATGATCTTGGCAGTTTTTTAAAGCCTGTCCTGTGTGGATTGCACTCTTCCCCCAAATGGATCAATCCCAAGCGATTCTTAAATTCAGCGGTTTGCAGAAGGTCCATATGGCTCAGCCGCCATTTTAATGTTAGGCTTCCAGAGACTGCCAAATGGTCCCCCCAGCCCCCCCCCTTTGTTCACTAAAGCATTAAAGGGAAAATATGTTCAAAGCTTTATGCTTCCCACCCCAGTCTCTCTTCTCTCTCTCTCTCTCTACATCTCATGTCAATTTCATTCCGTGCGGACAATCTCCCCACTTTATTTTGTTTGCATGCTGATTTTTTTTTTACACTGGAGACACTGCCATTTGCCTCCTCTCCGATCCCCCTTTCAAGTCAATATCAGCAGGGAACTAAACCTCGCACAGCTCCTTTTAAAACCCCCCCCCATTTTAATTTTTTTATTCTGCGATCCGAGACTAGTGATAGTCTCATGGTACTTTAAAAAAAATTGAAATGAGGGGGAAATGGAGCTTGTACACTGATGAAGGGGAAGGATGGTGGAATATGCAGAGTGGGAGGAACGACCTCAATGTGGGCAGTGGAGTGGCCTTCGAGGGGCATGAAAAGGGTGGGGGGAATCCAAGGGAATCTATATGCTTTTGAATAACCTTCAGCTTGAAAATGAAGCAAGGGAAAAACCTTTGATCCGCCTCCAAACTGTCCCGTTCCCGGGCCAAATCGCCTCGTGTGAACGGGGCCATTGGGAGGCAAATCAATGCAGGATGAAAAAGAAAACCTGACAGACATGCACAGTGAAAGCGAGGCAAAACACCTGTGCATAATAAGCCTCTGTCTCTGCAAATTTTTACCCCTGCAGGTCTACAATTGTCCAATGTTTTAATTTCGAGTGATACATGTAGTTCCCATTTGTTTGATACTGAACTTCTATGATACAAGGAAAGCCAAATAAAATATAAAGGCAAACAAGGTGGCTTGCTAGTGGCACTGCTACTTGTGATGTTGTATCAGAAAAACAAACAACAGCTTTATTTGTGACACGTTTGGCACACAGCAGCAACTTGGCAGCAGTGCTTAATAGCTCCCACTAGACGTCTAGCTCCTTTTTCTGTTAGGGTGGAGTGAATCATAATCTTCATTTTTAAAAAAATGCTGCCACAGAAGGAGGCATATTGGGGTTGATGGGCCATTAAGTGACCATACTCTTGTTCCCTGGGGGTATACCTTTCACTTAAAATAGCTTCCCCCCCTTTCTTCTGTCATTATTGATGGAGTGGGGAACACAGAACAGACATATGGCTAGGTGTATTTTTTTCCACATCAAATACTTTTGTCACATTTCCCCCTTCTCTCTGAACTAAAAATAATTTCCGAAGGAGGTGAAATAAGGAGCAAGCTTCTAGTATCCAGTCAGTAAATTTCTCTTTGTTTTTTTAAATACCTGCAAGAAAGATCCACGCCTTCAACCTTGCCCATATAATTTATGTGTGTACCTCTACAGCATGGGATCACACTATATTGAAGCAATTCCAGTATTTCTGCACATCCTGCAAAGGACACCTATCTCAATATGTAGACCACATAGCAGTATATTGATAATCCAGTTTCTAGGTTTTCATAAAGGTCAGAAATGGCGCAAGTTATGTTCTTAACTAGGGTACAAGAGGCAGAAGGTAAGACAGTAGAGAGAACAGACTGGGAGGAACATTGCTGCCATCTGTAACATCTGAACTTCAATTCTGCTTGTTTTTCCTGTCTCCAGGTACAAAGGTTGGGCACGGCCAGAGGTGGAAGTCTTGGGTGCGAGTTGAAGGGCAAGAGCCAAAGGACTCTTCGATCCTGCCATGGAGAAATACTGGGGATGCTTTTGTTTACAAGGTTTACATTTTAAAAATGTTCAAAAAATGTTGATGGTTTTGCTAACTGAAAAAAATAATAATTAGAAAATAACTCCTCCCATTCATGTATGGAAGTAAAGCAGGTGCTATGGTAGAAAAGACACAAAGCTGAAGAGAGGTCTGAAGTTCTGGGGAAATATAGATTCTTACCATAATCTCTGAAGGCTTTTGTGATTAGAAGGCTTTTGGACTAGACAAGCCAAGACTGCAGTGAAACACCCCCCCCCCCAAGAATTGGTTCTGATGAATATGCCAAGAATCACAAAAGATCTCTCCTTTGAACTGGGAAACTGGAACTTGCAGGTCCTGGAACTGCAGCTCCAGTGTTGCACTGCTCCCACAAGTTGACTATTTGTGTGAAAAGCTTCCCTCCCTCCCTATCCCAGAATGCTGATTACTGCCCTATCTACAGAACAAGCGGAAAGAAAGTTGGATTGACACGGTAATTTTTGCTTTCGCTGTCAGTCATTGGACAGCAAAGAAAACACGAATGTAATTAATTTATATTCCCTAGAGGGAAGGAGGACCTTGCTATAAGGTTGCTCTCTTTGGTGGAATTCCACCCTGTATTTCTTTCAACATTCAGGTCAAATTATGCAAGATGGTGGAAGATATGTGGAAGAATTGCCTGCATATATTTTATGGCTAAATAGCATCTTCACAGGCTCCTAATTCAGTTTACAATCACAAGAGGGGTCACAGTCTGACTAGTATGTGACAAGAAAGCAAGAAACTGTGACTAACCAATGCTAAGTACTAATAAAGATTTATAAAACTAAGTATTCTGTATTCTTTTCTCAAAGACTTATCATAAGTGTATTTTTCAATATGCCATCACAGGATCACACTTGTCATATTATAGCTCAATATTCCATCCAAGAATCATCACTACATAATTACAGAAATATGAAACTCTATACAAAACTACTTAGCATTTGAAATGCTAAACAGTTTTGTATAGAATTTCATATTTCTGTAATTGTATAGTGATGATTCTTGGATGGAATATTGAGCTATAATATGACAAGTGTGATCCTGTGATGGCATATTGAAAAATACACTTATGATAAGTCTTTGAGAAAACAATACTTAGTTTTATAAATCTTTATTGGTATTTAGCATTGGCTAGTCACAGTTTCTTGCTTTCTTGTCCCATCCTGATTCAGATTAGCCTTGTGGTGTGAAGGGAATTCTCTCCCCATTATGCTTTCAGGGAGGGAAGGTATCACGGTCCAGGTCAGTCTCAGCAGGGTTGAAACTTTGATGGGAGACCACCAAAGAAGGCTTTGCAGAGGAGGGCAACGGCAACGGCATCCCCTCTCTGCTTCTCAGCTGACTTGACAGCATTTATGTACGTATGATGCTTTCCTGATCCGGAACTGCTGTTGGCCCTGCTGGGTGAACTATACAGTTTGGTTTTTAAAAAAATTACATTTAGACCCCACCTTTCTTCCATGGAATACAACGTGACCTACATAAGGTTCCTTGGAGTTCTCTCCAGGCACTGGCTGGACTCAGATCTGCTTAGATTCAGCAAGGTTGTTGTACCTTCATACTATACTCTGGGCCTGTTTTCTCCTATGGGGGCAAATAGTAACTCTAGGGGGCTGGTTGAGATTATAGAATTGGAAAGGAGGAGGAGGAGGAGGAGTTGGTTCTTCACTACCTGAGGGAGTCTTGGAGTGGCTTACAGTCACCTTCCTTTCCTCTCCCCACCACAGACACCATGTGAGGTAGGTGAGGCTGAGAGAGCTCTGAGAGAACTGTGACTGACCCAAAGGTCACCCAGCTGGCTTCATGTGGAGGAATGGGGGATCAAGAATTAAAATGGTCCCTTCCCCACTTGTGCCATTGCTCTCTGGTTTGATTTCTGTCACTCCATGGCTGCAGTTTCAGCATTGCAGATCCGTTCGTGGCTCTTACAGCATCTTGTCTACTTTGACCTTTGCATCTACCCCGAGACAACTGTCAAATAAAATTTAACTAGGCTGGTTGGCTGTAGTAGCTGGTATTGGGAGGGGAGATGGAAACCTTTTAGGGCTACGCCAGGTGTGGTATCAGCGTAGAGGAGGTGGCCTCCAACCCCAGGGGCAGGTCCGGATGTTAGGAAAGAACAAGAGGCAGCGAGGTGAAGCCTGGGTTGGGTGAAGGAAGGTGAGAGTCAAGACTGAAGAAACTCCCTACTGGACTAAAAAAAAAGGGGGGGGGAACTAAACCAACCAAGCAAAGACCTCCAAAGGAAGTTTAGAAAACTTATTGAGGGCCAAAAGTTAAAAACATAAGTATAAAGAAAAGAGTGTTTATTTCAAAGACATATAAAAACGTTGTAGAGGCCCAAGTCAAGGCTCATAAAATGTTAAGAGTGACAAATGCACAAAAAGGACAGTGTATGACTTGATGCGTTTTGGCTCACAAGCGCCTTCCTCAGAGGTCAAATAGTACAAAGTACAAAATACACCAAGCAACAAAGTCCTTGTAACACATGTAAGGCAATAAACAATTAATAATATAGGACCAAAAATGGAATGCTGTATGGAGAGATAAAAAATGTTTTAGATTAATATTTATTACTCAATTGAAAATTCCATCTAATATTAAAAACATATTTTACTGTACCTAAATATAATACACTTACTTCAAATATGGACCTGAATGACACACCAAAAGATTTCTATTTGGGGCCACAGATATATCTGGCCTTGTGCCAGAAGTAGTTGTATATACTGGAAATAATATCAGTACCAAGATGTACCTGGAAATACAGATGGAGATAAATTCCAAAATGTAACAAATGGTAAAATTCCCCTCTGGACCTGAGGAAAGGAGTGAGGAAACTCCCTGCACTGGGTGGGCAAGGAAAGGCTTTTCAATGCAGATGATGCATGCCAATAAAAGGCTTGATACCTGTACCTGTGGCGTACAGGCAAGTTTTCAAATGAGTCATGGACCACCACCCCACCCATGTTTGCTACGTATGCCCCTGCTGTATGCCCCTCAGGGCTGGTTGGTGGCTGTGCATACAGGATCCAATGTACAGCAGCATTTGCTGCCCTGTGCAGGAGTGCCTCTATGCCTTCATCTGTGTTCTACCTGAGTAGAACAGGGGAACTATCCCAGTGTCCAGCTCTTCCTCACCCAGGGCAGGGTCCAGGGGCACCACATCCTCCAGGTTCTGTCAGCTGTGCCTCATGAGGGGTCTCAGAATTCAGAGAGGAGGGGGATGGGCAACACCCTTGGACTGCCTCTCTTTGGCCAGCAACCCCTCCCTCACTGACATGAGATAGGTCTGATCCTTCCTCCTAATAAATGCTTGTGGGGGGGTAAGCTAACCCTGGACTCCCCCAATGCCCTCTCTTCAGGGGTGGGCTCATAGTGATTGATGTTTGGCACATACACCAGGGGTGGAGCTTGTGAGGGGGACTTCCTTTCCTTTATTCTGTTTACTCCACACGAGTTGGAGCAAACAACCAAGCAAGGTGGAGACTAGTTAGCAGGGGTCATTTCATGGAAAAAGAGGTGCAGGAGCTCATTAGCATAACTTATTTGCATATGCCACACCCCCTGACATCCCTGGAAGTGTGTCAGAAGGCAACACCCACCGCTCAGGCTCCACTGGATTGTTTTGGATTGCTAGCTATTGGGGGGGGTGGACGTGCAGATCTGTCCTCGCAGAGGAGGGAGAGCTTGTACCTGAATAAAACTTGGTCTTAAAGGTGCCACTGGACTGTTTTGGACCAGGGGGGCTGGGGGGGCTCTGCAACTTACCTGGCTGCTTCTTGCTCTGACTGAGGGCTGCTGGGAGCAGGGGGTGGGGCTTGTTGCATGTGCCCGCCCCCTGGGCTCTTTACTGCCGGAGCTCCGCTCCTGTGCACTCCTGCAGGAAATGACCCCCGCTAGTTAGTTAGGATGTTGTTATTTTCTTCCATGAAACCCTTCCCTGATTTTTCTAGCAAACTTTATTTTTCTTAACAGCTAATTACACACACGTCCATGTCTGCTTTATCTTCCACTGCGCAACACTGGCTCTGCTAAAAGAACCCAACACATTGCCCTTGTCCCTTTCCCCACAGACTCTTGTGAGACCACCTGCCCCAGCGTGCCTGGCAAGGCGCTCCCTTGCTGGAGTCTCTTTGGGAGCAGGTCAGTGTAAGGGTGTGGCCACCACCACTGGACACTCAGGTAAATGTTGCCCTTGTATGTTTTCACCATCAAGTGAAACGGGACGTGTTTAACATTGCAAGTTTATGTAAGGCACGCACACACCCTCACATGAAGCTTCCTTATAGTCAGGGCTTTTTTTGTAGAAAAAGCCCAGCAGAAACTCATTGGCATAATAGGCCACACCCAATAGCAGACACTCATTAGCATATTAGGCCACACCCCTGACAGCACCACTCATTAGCATATTAGGCTGCACCCCCATGTTACCAGAAGTGTGGTCATCCAGCCACACCAACCTTTTGCTTCTTATTCTGTTCACCTTGTTTGTTGTCAAAACCCAGAGCTTTTTTGTAGCAGGAACGTCTTTGCATGTTAGGCCACACACCCCTAATGTAGCCAATCCTAATGCGTTTCTGCTGTTGGGTGTGGCCTATTATGCTAATGAGTTCCTGCTGGGCGTGGCCAACTCGGGAGCCAGCCGGAACTCCGTTCCTGTGCGTTCCTGCCCCAAAATAGCCCTGCTTATAGTGAATCAGACCCTTGGTCCCTAATGGTCATTACTGTCTGCTCAGGCTGGCAGCGTCTCTCCAGGGTCTCAAGCAGAGAAAGATCTTCCACATCACCTCCTACCTGGTCCTTTTAGCTGGAGATGCTGGGAATTGAGCATGGGACTTTCTGCATACCAAGCAGATGCTCTACCATTAAGCCACAGCCCTTCCCCTCCCAGCTTTTGATCATGGATCTTGTCTCTCGGAAATCAGTCAATGTGGGAAGAAAGTGCTAGACACCGATGCTGAGCACTAACCTATTGAACTCCAAAAACACCAGTAGTGTAATACATTTTATAATAGGCCAACCAAAATGTCACCAATTAGTGAGCAAGTGTCTGAGTTGTCTTTATCAGGCTGCATGTTAGACCAAAAAAAGAAAAAGAAAAAAGGAGGTTGTTGGGAGAGAAAGGCATTGGGCATGATCTCTTTCTGTAGATTGCAACAGAATTCAGACAGAGCAGAGAAAGTGTTGTGAAGACGGATGCTATTCTAGGTTCTAAAACAACAAAAAAAGGGGTATCAGATGGTTGGAACCAAGAAGCAGAGGCTGTTCTTATTCTGAAAATATAAAAGCCGGGGATAATTCTGATGTCTCTCATTATATCCAGCTTTTTATATTTTTAAAGGGAGAACAAGCAATTGATTCTAGCAGCTTTCACTATAACTTTGCAACTGGACTGGTTTAACGTCAGTGTGCATCTGCATAACACAGACTATGCTTCATTCGAAGTTAACTGCTATCTGCAGACCCGAGAGCATTCTTATAATGTCTAACATCCTCTCTCCCCATTTTGTGAATATCCAGGCTGATTAAGAGTTCTGGGTAACTTGAAAGCATTCTCCCTGATCTGTGACGTTTAGCTTTGGAGAGCCAGTGGGGTGTAGTGGTTAGAGTGTTGGGCTAGGAATTGGGAGACACAGGTTTGAATCCCTGCTCTGCCATCGAAGCCCTGGGCCAGTCATTCTCTCTTGGCCTAATCTACCTCGCAGGGTTGATGCCGTGACTCTAAAATGGAGGAATGATGTTGTAAACTACTTGGGGGCCCCATTGGGAGAGAAAAGCAGGTATGAGTGAAGGAATGAATGAATAAATATTACACTGGTGGTGGAAAGGGCTGTCAAGTCAGAGTCAACTTTTCGTGATCCCGTCGGGTTTTTAAGGCAAGAGGCATTCTGAGGTGGCTTGCCATTGCCTACCTCTGCGTAGTCACCCTGGACTTCCTGGTGGTCTCCCATCCAAATGTTGACCAGGGCTTAGCTTCTGAGATCTGACGAGATTGGGCTGGCTTGGGGAATATTACACTACCGATGTTTTCTAATTGGTTTGAATGATCTGCCTATGATTTTCCATTATCAAATGTTCCTTCTGGGTCTGGTTCCTACTTCTTTGTGTTGTTTTTCAGCCTTCCCCCAAATGTTCTAAGCCACACAGATGGAGAGAGATGAAAAGACAGGAGCCTGACCTTTTGTACATCGCTTCACTGTTGACATAAAAGCAGCAAGACTTGTAAGGAGAAGAGAGGTATGTGCTGTTGAGTTTTCAGACAGATGATCAGATAAGTAACAATTTGCTCTGAATTCTTAAACAGTTTTTAAAATGTTTTAAAGCTTTTCTAAAGGGTGTTCTTCCTACAGTTTGGCAGAACATACTCACTGGGTGATGATGGATACAGCAAATGATCTGATACTGTGCAGATATTTGGCCATTTCATAAAATAGCTTAATGAAGTTTCCTACACTGTTCCCTCACAACATAAACAGATAGCTTTATCAGGTGTCAAAAGTTTCTAAAATGTTCTATTAAAACTGCCTCTATGATAGAATTTGAAGTGGCCAAAATAAGCCATTTTCACATTGCTGAGTGCTTGTTGGGATCAAGATCCCAAAATACTCGACATAATTAACAGAAACCAAATGGTGTGATTCTTGCCCTTAATGGTTTCTCATTTATGGAGTCCTGAGATTAGAAAGATTATTGTTGTCTGACCATTTAAACATCATGTATCCCAATGGTCTTCTGCCTTTCCAGATCTTGCACCCACCGACCTTTGAACATGTGACAGGAAGTCACATGACACATGAATGCTCCAGAGTTACGACCCCAACTGTGTCAGGGGCAGGACTGTAGGTAGCAGACTAATATTGCAATCCTAAATGAAGTTACACCCTGGTAAGTCCATTTAAGGGCTTAAAAGAGTATAACTCTGCTTAACATTGTACTGCAAGAGAGCCAAGGATGGCAAATGCAATCCAAGCGCTGGGAGATATAGCATACTAAGGTATAAACTAAAGGTCAGAGACATGGAGGAATGCTTTTTTACACTTAGTGATTTTGCTTCAGTTTTCTACTGCTCCTGTCATCATATGTGCAAGGCAAAGCAGAATGTGTAGCAGCCTCACTGTCTATAAAAGTACGCTAGCAGTGAGTCCTTCCAATAGGGACCCCCTCCCCCAAATGGAGACTCCACAGGGCTTGTGGATGGTGGATGGTGTTTTGCAACTCATGTCCTGAAGGTTTACATCATATACTGGGCTAAGGGCCATGCGGGAATCTGTTCAGGTGCATTAAGGTAAAGGTTTCCCTTGTTTGAAAGCCCGTCGAATCCGACTCTAGGGTTGCAGTGCTCATCTCTGTTTCCAAGCTGAAGAGCCAGCGCTTGCTTTCGAACTGCTAGGTTGGCAGGAACTGGAACCAGAGATGGGAGCTCGCTCCGTCATGTGGCACTCGGGTCTCAAACTGCTGAACTACCGACCTTCCAGCCTGCAGTTCAGCATCTTAACCACTTGAGCCATCACAGCTCCTTATTCAGGTGCATTAGGGAACCTTTGGCTGCAGTCACACGGAGCATTAGCCATGCTACTGAGACGGATGATAGGCAGATTTTCCGGGCATGATCACACCGCAACATCTGGGAAGCGTAGAACTCCCATGGCGAACCCAAGGCTTCCCGCCGAAGATGCAGCGTAAAAAACTAGTACCTCCAAGGTACTAGTTTCCGAAAACCGTGGGGCAAGGGCTGGCGTCTGATCGCGTTTCCGGTGGTAGTTCGTGGCATCCGGCACCTGCCCATGTCCCGTCGCAAACAGGATTTTCCCCCCAAAGTCTCCACAGGATGCACACAAGCACCCAACAGTGCATGCGCACAAAGAGGAAAGTGAAAGTTCCGTTGCTGCGCAGAATCGTGCATGCCGTTGAACGTGAAACAAAAAGTTCCACTTCTCCGTCCTTCAACTTAAAAGAAAATAAATTACCCCATTTGCCATGGCAGCGGCGCCTAGCCATTGCTGGTGTGATTGCGCCGCGCCGCTTCTTTGCCGCGCTGCAGGATCATCATGTGATTGCCACCCTCGTTTACCCACCGGCGCTGTGGGAAGGACCCGTGGTGTGCCGCCAGTGCGTCTGATCGCGTAATCGCGGATCAAACTGCGCCGAGGCAATTAGCCACGCCTCCCCCCACGATATCCGGCCTTTATTAGTTTTCCTTGTTCTGGCAGCCTTAAACCTGGAAGAGTGCTTATTTGTGAGTTTGCATTTTGGTCAAAACTTCCCATTTGGGATGCCTTTCTTCTCACAAAAAGAGTTACTAGCAGCTTTTTGTACCTCTTGACTTTTTTTCTATTTTGAACATAAACCTTTGAAAACGTCTGTTGGGCTTCTTTGTATGCCTTAGGCTCTGTGGCCAATCCAGGCAGCTCCCCTTTGGAATAAAATAGCCTCTGCCAGGGGAACTGAAGGGGAAAGGGTGGGGTAACCTGATCCCCTCTTAAGTAAAAGCAAACCCTCAAAAGCCTGGTTGGTGGCAGTGGCATACCAACTTCCCATCTGCCCAGTGATTTAGTGGGGTGGGTGGAAAGGAAGTGGAAAGTGGGGGTCAGAAAGAGGGCAGGACCATCTGCTGCTTCCTCCCATGCCAGGGCGCCTCCTGAGAAGAAAATGTCTAGACAACCAGAAGCACACTCTCTCTCACCGATACACATACCCCCCCCTTAAAATTGTGAATCTTTGTTTTCTTATTTATTTATTTAAAACATTTATGCCCTGCCTTTTCTTGTGGTTCAAGGTGGCTTACAATAATAGTTTCTAAAAATCCAGTTCAAACCCAAAGTAAAATAGCAAACCCCCAAATCTCTCCCCCCCTGCCTTAGAAGCCGATTCAGATTCCTCTCAAAAGCCTGACTTGCGTCACCTTCTGAAGATCTCCCAAGGAAGGGGCTCCCCTCACCTCTTTAAGGAGCCCATTATACAGAGCAGGAGCCATGATGGGAAAGGCCCAGTTTCTAGTCAATGCCAAATGGACCCATCTAACTGGTGGGATAGCCAACGAATGACTGCCTGAAGACAGAAGTTGGTGTCCAGAGATGTACGGACGTATCTTAATACTTGCTATTCCAATGCATCACAAGAAATGCCATCTTTTCAATAAATGTTCTGGGATCAGAATAGATAGTCTTGTGTAGTAGGTTAATTTGGACCTAAAAAATGCAATGTCATAAATAATTTTAACCCACTGTGATAAAGGGTTTGGGTTTATCGTTTTCCATGGAAAGCTATGCATATTTGGGCTGCAGTGATTATATTTAAAGTTATTCCCAAGTCTTCCTCTGGTATTCTGTTCTTCAAGTAACCCAAAAGACTTATCTTCAAGTCATATATGTAATCCACTTCTCCCTCACCACAAATATATTATTGGTTATTACTAAAATGTGTGTAAAATGTCTGCTTTGGAACCCTGACGGTACCAAAATAAATCAAGTGGTAGTGTGGTGGATGGGTGGAACGTGCCATCAAGTCATAGCTGACTTATGGCCACCCCATAGGTTTTCAAGGCAAGAGACATTTAGAGCTGGTTTGCCATTGCCTGCCTCAGTGTAGCGACCCTGGTGCTCCTTGGCGGTCTCCCATCCAACTTGGGCTGACCATACTTAGAGTCCAAGATCTGACAAGACTGGGCTAGGCTGGGCCATCCAGGTCCGGGCAAATAATAGAAGATGTATGCAGTTTATATAGTGTCAGATGCCATTTCCCCTAAAGTCTCTTGATATTAATTTAGAAAATGCTTCTGTTCAAATCCATTCCTGTACTTCCTCTGATATTATTGCTCCCAAGACCTTGTCCCATTTTCTTTGAAAATTGGAAGTTTCCCCTTTAAGATTTGATAGATGCTTACACAAAGTTTAATGAAATTACTTATGCTACCTTCCATCAGCAATTTAGTTCTCTCTGAAGTCAACATTTTCTTAATAAAGCCATTAAGGTAAAGGTAAAGGTTCCCTTGCTTGAAAGCGAGTCGAATCCGACTCTAGGGTTGCGGTGCTCATCTCCGTTTCAAAGCTGAAGAGCCAGCGCTGTCCGAAGACGTTTCCGTGGTCATGTGGCCGGCATGACTAAACACCAAGGCGCATGGAACGCTGTTACCTTCCCACCGAAGTGGTACCTATTTATCTACTTGCAATTTCTTGCTTTCGAACTGCTAGGTTGGCAGGAGCTGGAACTAGAGACGGGAGCTCACTCCATCATGCGGCACCCGGGTCTCGAACTGCTGAACTACTGACCTTCCACAGCCT
>NW_015164301.1:118163-131871 GCF_001447785.1 Gekko japonicus | reverse complement strand
ACTTGAGCCACCGCAGCTCCTAATAAAGCCATTACAATATGCCTTATCTGATAATACTGATATAACAGTAGTCTCAACCCTTCCTTAACCTCAGTCACTTGTTCAAAAGATAAAACTTGATCATTATACAGTAATTCACCTAGAGAACACAAATCAAATCTTCTCTAACTATTAATATCCCCCAATATATCAGTTCCAGGGACTGTCTCTTCATTAAAAATGACTGACGTTGATGGAAAGCGACTTGGAGATAGCTGCAATTTTAATTTATACCAAACTGCCAAGGAAGATCATATAAATGAGACCTTAAGCATTGTTCCTTTTCTACCCTCTCTTCTGGAACCAAACCACATCATCCCAAAAGATGGTACAGTCTTTGCTTGATGTTTCAATCATATTACCTTGTCAAAACATTGTGGTGCTAAATGACCCAATTACTCCAAGCTCCACGTATTTGGGTTCAGCTGTTCCATTATTCAACTGCACACAGAACAGCACATAGGACATATTACAGCTTGCTTGAGGTTCTTGTGCATGCAGAATTGAAATTCCTATGACTTGAGATCTGTGACCATGCGAGCATAGGGGCAGGAGGTCACTTTAGGATATCTCCAGGCTTATGATCTGGCATTACTCCACTGACCTTTAAATCATCAATTTTTGAAGCATTTTGTTGCAAGAAGACTGTGTTGTTTTCCTGCTGCTTCTACACTGGAGAATGTTGCAGGTTAGCTGATAATACATTACCGTTCAGGAGTTTGTTATGTCTCAGAGAGACAGTTTAATGAGGCCAAACACCAGATATTCCATAAATACAGTATGTACCTTTTGCAAATCAAGCCTATTGGCTGGCATCCCTCTGTGGATGAGAGGGTTCAAAACAGCAAGTGACTAATGATGGTTCAAAGTAATTGCACTTTCTGCATAGAGAAATGATCAGTTTTTGAGGCTGTTACTGCCTCCTCAGCTACAAAGAAGTTAAGGGGGGGGGAAAGAGCTCTGAAGCTTCGGGTTGTACTTTTTGTTAATATCATAATTCAAAGATGTCTCTTTTGCATGGCTTAAATCGCACAGCACATTCCATGGCACGATTATCTCACAGGAATCAGGCAAAGACATGGGGCTTGAGGAACAAATGCATTAGCAGTTCATCCACCCGAAATGCCTCCTGTTCTTTGTGCTTTCCACCAAACGGAGATATTACATTTTGCCTAATTATATTTCACAGCAGAAGGATTCGTTTTCAAGGAATATTCTCAGAGTCACATTGCCCTCTCTCCTTTAAACTGAAACTTTAAACTCTACCCTACTTTGTGCTGTGAATGGTAAATAAATGGTCAAATGAAACAGAATTTTTTTAAAAATGTCTTCGTTTTCAGGGCCAGATCAAATAGAACAAGGCCATAATTTACATGTTCACTTCGTGCATATTAAAAAAGGAGTATCTAGGGAAAAGAGCATATAGGAGCAGAATGCCTAAACCTTCATCCTACTTCGGTGGGGAGGGCGGAGTATAAATTAAATAAATAAATAATCCTTATCATGACATTTCTTTGCAGGTGATTTCTCCAGCCATCCCCCTCACCACCTTTCCTGGCTCTGAAAATGAAGGCGGAAAAATGGAAAAGTTGGTTGCTGAAAGCCCTGATGGGACAGGTGGCCACCAAGTGAGTGGCCAGAGCCCCAAACAGCATGGGCATGAGTGGTGACAGTGGGAGCCAGTTTATCTTGTTTTCCATCTCTGTTGGGTGGGTGGGGCTGTGCATGTCTCCCCCCTCCCAGCCCATGGGAGCTGACTGGTAGTGCTTTGCCTAAGACCACCCCTGATCTATGGTGGGAGGAAGCTTTGTGTATGGAGGAACATTCAGTCCCCCAGGGAGGGACTCACTGGTAGAATATCTTTGCATGTGGGAGGTTCCAAGCTCAGTCCCTTCCATCATCAGTTTGAAAAGGATCAAGGGGTCAGTGTTGTGAAGGACCTCTGCCTGAGACCCTGGAGAGGCACTGCCGCTCAGAATAGACAATCCTGACCTTGATAAACCAACAGTCTGACTCAGCAGGAGACATCTTCATGTGTTCAGTGTGTATGTTCACTTACAGTCTGGAGGTGATACAGCCTGAAAATAGGTTTGTCTCTTGAGAACTAGAGCTATTATTACAACATGGTCATTCATATCCAGGGCTGGCTCTATCACTAGGCCAGCTAGTCTCTGGCCTAGGGCGGAGCTTCGAACAGGGCACCCTGTTCATATCTAGCTCAGTGAGTATCAAAAAAGAAGTGGCACAAGAGGTCTGTAATCAAGCTCTCCCGTTTTTTTAAGTTCTCTGCCCCATATTACAAGCAGGGGTGTTTGTATCTGTCTTTTTCCTCTGTCAAAGCTAACTGCGGCATCAGAGGGATGATTTAAATCATTGAGGCATGGGAAGAAAGGGTTAAATCCTCCCCTCCAATATTCAAAATAGGTCAGTAGAGCTATCACTTAGCTGAGAAAAATCCACATGAGATTCTAGTCTCCAGAAGAGACCTCTTGTTTCACAGTCTGTTGTGATCCTAAGAGGACAGAGGAGACAATGGGAAGACACAAGGAGGATCTACAAAGTAAGGGGAAAGTTAACATCCACTTACCTGGAATTCATTGGCAGAAACCAGCAACCTGGCTAAAGACAGCCTCTGTGCCCTGTGCTCAGTTGTTGTTTTTTTACTGAGTGGCATATGGCCAATCCATTGCCAGCTACATCAGCTGTTGTCAAGGTTGCTTTGGGATGAGGCACAGTGGCGGGGAGAACAGGTGAATCAAAGCAGGGGGAAAGAACTATGGAGAGCAAAATAAAAGTAAACTGTAAGGAAAGGGGGTTTGAGCCTCTTGTATATTCTCAGCAGTCAGGAGACACAACACTGAGCAAAGGTGAGACTCAGAAGGAAGTTAATACAGGAATTTCTGTGGCTTTCTAGCTCCTTTCTCCTTGTATAGGACTGTAGGTAAACCTGAAGTAAAAACACTAAATGCCTGTGGCAGCCACTGATTCTTCATGTTTCCACAACTACATGTCTGTGTGATGGGTTTTATTGATCATGAGTTAAAATTGTGGTTTTAGAAATCAGATACTTAACTGTCACTAGTACCAGTGTAGATTGCATTTTATTAATTTATTATTACTAATTCCATTTTTATCCTGCCTTTCCTCCAAAGAGCACAGAGTGATGTAAACCCCCCCATTTTTTATCCTAGGGTTGCCAATTCTGAGTTGGGAAATTCCCGGTGATTTTGAGGTGGAGACGAGGAGAGTAACTTCAGCAGTGTACAATGCCATACAGCCCACCTTCCAAAGCATCCATTTTCTCCAGAGGAACTGATCTCTGTCATCTGGAGGACAGTTGTACTTCCAAGAGATCTCCAGCCCTCACCCTGAGTGTGCGGTCAGACGGTGTGCTGAGAGTGGGTTAAACTGCTCCGGTTCTGATTGGATTATATTTGATCTGGATAATCGCGATCACACTTACCTCCGTTATCCCGCCTCACTGCGTAGTCACGTCGCTCCCCGGCGTCTACACAACTGATGTGCGGGAGCATGTGTTGGTGGGGTTTTTTATTTTTTCTGTTTGCACATGTGCATAGGTGCTCATCCATAGAATGGGGGGTGGGGCGCAGAACCACCAGGGCGAATCAATCCAACCCCTCAAACAAAAGACTTCCCTTTAAATGTTTCACCTGAAAATGGCCTCCGTGAGATCCTGAACTCATCTAAACTCTAAAACAAGTGACTGTTTAAATGTCGGAGCTCCGCCTATGCGTGCACTGCCAACACTAAAAAAAAAGGCAGGCGAAAAGCAGAAGCCTCGGGCAGCTTTCGAGTGGGGAGGGGGTTTAAACCGGAAGTGGCTTGACACCGGAGGAGCAATCACACAGGGGGAAAATGTGGCTTTAAACGGGAGAGTTGAGAAAACACCACTTTGGGACCTGGTAACAAAATACTCCGGGTTAAAGCGGTTTTGAGCCGGAAACCAACGGCTGGGGACGGGAGGCAAATGTTGACTGTGTGATTGTGCAGATAAAATCCGTTGCTGAATTGTCACGACACCAGATCAAACGGCGCGACTGAACGCACCCTCAGAGAGGCAACCCTGTTTTACCCTCATAACACCTCTGAAAGAGTGACCAGCCCAGGCTCTCCCAGTAAGTTTCATAGCCAGCAGGGACTCAGGCCTGAGTTTCCTGGGTCCTAGTCAAATGCTTTTCAACATTTTTGCTTGTGTTCTACATTCAGCACCACATCCAACCCAATCCATTTCTTCAAATAACAAATTACTCCCTTGCCTTTGTTAAATGTCTTCAGAATTCCCCCTGTATTGAGGGTGAGGCGTCGTGTGCTGATTAGCTGGCGTAAAGCAATGCTTACTGTGAAGGTGTGATATATTATTCCTTTTCATTGTGTAACGGCCCCGTACATGATTGCTGAAATTCTACAGGCAACAATGCTCATCTCTGATCAGGAGGCATCAGGTGGTCAGGCATGCTGTTTTGAAAGAAAAGCTGAATTCTGTTCTTGCCTGCACCCCATTAGGCAGCAGCAGACGAGAAGCACGTTTTCTTGCTCCGGGGCA
Source organism: Gekko japonicus (assembly GCF_001447785.1). Classification (NCBI taxonomy): domain Eukaryota; kingdom Metazoa; phylum Chordata; class Lepidosauria; order Squamata; family Gekkonidae; genus Gekko; species Gekko japonicus. The sequence continues at coordinate 127,268 of NW_015164301.1, read as the reverse complement.
AGCTTTGCTTCTCCCGCATCTACTGTCACAAGACCTGGCTCTGACTTCAGTGTCGCTCTGTTCCTCCTCCGTGGATCCAACAGGCTTCTGATTTTTAAAAATTAAAATTTCTTTCAGGAAACTGGCAGTGAATTTAACTGTTATTTGATCAACCTTTTAAAAAGTCAACCTGATTCGAAGCTTTTTGTTTACAGGCTGGGCAAGGGTGGGGGGCTTCCTGATTGCCAGGTGAGGCAGCCAACGGGCAATTGGCACAGCTAGAGGGGAAAGACCCTGACCTGGATAGCCCAGGCTAGCTCACTCTCACAAGATCTCGGAAGCTAAACAGGGTTGACCCTGGCTAGTATTTGGATGGGAGACCTCCAAGGAATATTAGGGTTATGATGTGGCGCCAGGCAAGGGCAAACCACCTCTCAGCATCTCTTGCCTTAAAAACCCCATGGGGTTGCCATACGTCAGCTGTAACTTAATAGCACTGTCTACCCCCAGAGGGCAGGAAATGTTATTGCGATGGTCACAAGGGCTAACCAGTTAGACTCTACAGAGCTGCCTTCTCCTTTAAACAGGAAGACCCAGTGGCCCTTAAGCTCAGTTCACTCTGAAACTCTGTGATCTCTCTAAAAAGGTGTGACTGCAGATCCAAAGTGAGTCCCCAAAAAGTGCATCTGTATGCAACCATGGTCTTTAAAACAGCAGTCTTTGATATGGTCTTCTCACTCGGGGGTTCAGCCTACCAGTTTTTCCAAGCCACAGCTCTTCAGGAGTAATCCTAAGCAGGTCTACTCAAAGGTAAGCCCCAATTTGTTCAATGAGGCTTACATCTCGGAAAACCTTTTTAGGATTGCAGCCTTAATCCATGGAAGTCCTGTCTCTCTTCGTGCATCATTTTAGCTTGTAATCTTTAATTGCTAGACAGTGATTTGTAATTTGATAGACAGTGTTCGTTTCCATTCATGAACACACATGAATCTGCCTTATACTGAGTCAGACCCTTGGTCTGTTAAGGTCAGTATTGTCTACTCAGACTGGCAATGTCTCTCCAGGGTCTCAGCTGCAGGTCCTTCACACCACCTCGTAGCTGAACCTTTTAACTGGAGACATTGGGAATCAAACCAGGGATTTTCTGCATGTTAAGCAGATGTTCTACCACTGAGCCACAGCCCATTCTTAAAAGCACCCCTTTTCTTGGAGCCTTTGCTCCACTTCCTTTTATTAGTCACAAGTTTGGTGTAGTGGTTAAGTGTGCGGACTCTAATCTGGGAGAACCAGGTTTGATTCCCCACTCCTCCACATGCAGTCAGCTGGGTGACCTTGGGTCAGCCACAGTTCTCTCAGAGCTGTTCCCTCAAGAACAGTTCTCGAAAGAGCTCTCTCAGCCCCACCTACCTCACAGGGTGTCTGTTGTGGGGAGGGGAAAGGAAAGGAGATTGTAAGGAGCTCTGAGACTCCGAGTGAAGGGTGGGGTATAAATCCTCCTCCTCCTCCTCTTCCTCTTCCTCTTCCTCTTCTTCTTCTTCTTCTTCTTCTGTGGATCAGGATCCAGAGCTGGTATAAGGGGAGGACAGGGAAGACTGAATGGACCAGGAACAAGACAAGCTGAGCGGCCCTTGCAGTGCCACAAGCCAGCACTGAAGGGTCCACTCACCTCAGAGCCGGACAGCAGTGCTGGCTTATGCATTGCCTCTGTTGGCGGTGTGGGAGAAGGTGGGTTGACACCCGTCACTGTTGCTGCTGAAAGGGCAAAGAGAAGGAACACTTGCCGCAATGGAGGGGCTTCTGGGCTCAGCTCTGCTTTTTCAGAGATGTGAGTAGCCCTTCATGGCAGGAGCCCACCAGGGACATTCCTGGCAAGTTAAATGGCCAGTCTGGCCAGTGCAGTGGCTATGTCGTATTTTGCCTCTCACCATGAGCTGGTCTTGGGGCTAAGACAAGCTGCTCGCTCTCACAGTGCCATCCAAAACACAGTTAACGCACTTCTAAGCGCAGTTGACTTAACTGGATTAAGAAGGGTACAACTCTGTTCAGGACTGCACGGTCAGCCTGATACCTGGAACACTGAGGAAACTGGAACTGTTGAAAGGGTAAGAATGCACATGAAATGCACCATTTAAATGCCAAGCCTTTTTCTCTGTGAAGCACTCAATTGGGAACTTTTCACCAAAGGCTGAGTATTATATTCAAGGAAATGTAATGTAGCTGCAAGTGTGACCCTTAAACAACATTCATTTCACTCTTTGCCGCCACTCAAGACCCTCCCTGCACATATTCTGATTCGGCGCTTTGCCGAGAGCTTCATTTTAGCCTTTGCTCAGCCTGGGAACAGACAGAACAGTAATTATGGTGAACATTCCTCAGTGTCTGTGCAGCGTGTCTTTCCATCACCACTGAGTAATGGAAGACAGTGCGAACAGACCTGGTAATCACTCACCGATAGAGCTTTCTCTCTATTTAGGAATTAAGCATTGACTGTAGCATGTTTTGTATTAAGAAAGGGATAGAAAAAGTGGAAAGCTACGTGTTGTTGTTGTTAACATTCTAATGTTCAGTTAAGTCTGGTTGTAGATCAGTGGCATCTAAGTGACAGGAGTTGACAGCTCTAAGTGTCTGAAGAGCTGGCTCTAACCGGTTCTGGCTGGTTCCTGGCAGAACTTATTAGCCATGACTAAGCACTGGACCTGATTGGCCAATGCAAGTATAAGTACAGTGATGTACAGTGTAACCTTTCTTCTTGTGAATATCTGGTGTCTGCGTGAGCATTTTGTCGGTCTGTGTAAAATATTGGTGAAGGCTTGTGTGAATAAACTGTAAACAGCTTTTACACTAAGCCTTGAAGACTCAAGTCTTCTTTGATACTCTCACACCCATGCACACCCTGCAGTGGGCTAGCACCGCGTAACATCGACAGTTGATTCTGTCTTATAGGATAAGGCAAGCAACAAAAGAGGTGCCAAAAGGCTCAAAGTTTGCCTGAAACTGAGATTTCATATTTAAGAACTTTCTCTTGCTGTGTCAGACCAAAAAATGTCTTCTTTTACTCTTAAGGATGAGTCAAAGACAATTCCCCGAAAGTATGAATCAAGGAAGAGTTAGCAGAATCAGTCTGGTATAGTGTAAATGTGGTTTAAAATAGGGGATTGTGGCAGAAATATAATCAGGACTAAATTATATCTGACACTGGGGTCCATAAATGGACCTCCTGGTGGGAAATTTACCCACAAAACAACCTTGAATGGGAGTTAATCCAGATCAGGGCCATGAAGCTATAGAAGGGGAGTGTTAATGCTCCTCCCTTTAGTAGCCAATCGTTTTTTTCTCTGCTGGAACTACAGTAACCCAGAGTGCCTTTTGAGGAAATGCGAGCCCCAACCCCACGCAGAGCCTGCGCTGGTGGGGGGGGGGCTGCTTTGCCTCCGTGAGAGGCATGAAGAGTAAGGAACCAACAGGGGGCAGAGCCAGCCTGTCTAGGCTTGGCTCCTGCCCCCTGCCTTACAGTCAGTCAGTAGAGCTCGGCCCACCCTCCCACCCTATTTTAGTGAAGGTCTGACCGGTTGCCTTTTCATGGAGCCAGGTAGGAATTTTTCGCCTCCATCGATTTGGCCAATTTATGGAGGTGTTTTTGCCTACCTTGCACTGATGATGGTGGTGTTGGTTTATTGGCTTCGGGGGGGGGGGTTGTTAAATAGTATAGTCACTTTAGTGTTTGGCGGGGTAGCGCGATCAGGATGGAAATGGTGAGCACCGGGGCATTGTTATAAAGGAAATAAAGGGTCCTCCAGGAACGGCTTTCAGGCCTTTGTGGCTCAAGGCTGGGAAGGGGTGATCTTCCTTGGAACAATCTGACTCGGCCTACTTTAGCGGGCCTTTGCGGCTTCTGGGGTGGTGGGTCAGGGGTTCTCTTGAACATGCCACACTGCTGGTCGAAAGCTACCTTCGGTGGCTTGAGATCAGAGCAGGTGCATCGCCCAGAAGGAAATGAAGGTGGTCAGGAGTTTGACACCTGTCATATTCCTCAGTACATTTCTGGTAACCCCGCGCTAGTATTTGTTGTTATTAAACAATTAATAAAGTGACCCTTGTTAAATCCATATTGGTGTCTGTCTCTTTATTCCGACTGGGGGGGCAATGGTAGACAGGAAAGAATTAACACTACTTTCCTCATATTTCTTCACTTTGCCCTGTGTTGCTTTTTGTGACTTACACTGCCTGTTCAAGATTGACCACAGATGTTCAGTGTAATATGTAGATGGGTCCTCAGAGAACAGCGGAGTTTTCTATATCTCATCCTGTCTGAAGTATATAATCAGCAACTCTAGGATTGGAGTACAAATAGAAGATCTGAGAAAGAGAAAGCTCCTGGTTCCTGTTACACCCTAATCAAATAATTTCCCATTCCCCTTTGCTACACCCAGGGTCTCAAGCACAGTTTCTCTGGAACTGACAGAAACACAACACTTCTTTCCTTCCCCAGACCACCCCCCAGTCCTATTCTTTATGTATTCGTGTCTCATGCTGGAAGAGCACTACACTTGCTGGTGGCCCCGGCCCGAGAGAAGTCCAACTGTCCTGGATCAGGGCCAGGGCTTTCTCAGCCCTGGCCTCTGCCTGGTGGAATACTCCGCTGGAAGACCTCTGTGCCCTGCGGGAGCTGTTACCTTTCCCCAGAGCATGAAAGGCAGAGATGTTCTGCCGGGTTTTCAGTTGAGGACAACAACGGGACTCCTATATAATTCCCCATACCAAGATCGGGTAAGATACCCGCCTCCTGGAACGAAGCAACTTTCTCAGCCCTGGCCTCTGCCTGGTGGAATACTCCGCTGGAAGACCTCTGTGCCCTGCGGGAGCTGTTACCTTTCCCCAGAGCATGAAAGGCAGAGATGTTCTGCCGGGTTTTCAGTTGAGGACAACAACGGGACTCCTATATAATTCCCCATCCCTCATAACCCCTCCCCCCCAGGAAGACTGGGGAGTTAGGATTTGTCCGCCATCTTATATATTGTATAGATACTGTTTTTACCTACTAGTATTTATTGGATTGTTTTAATTTAGTTTTATGTTGAAAATGTATATTATTCTGTTGTTAGCCACCTGGAGCCCTGTTTTAGGGAAGGGCAGCCTAGAACATCCAATTTAATAAATAAATAAATAAATGATTCCTTTTATTTCTGGTAGTATATAAACAAACCACATCATGGTAATGGTTTCACAGCCCAATCTTCAGGTCCTGCTAGGGTGCACACCTTTCACCCATCCTTACTAGTGCTGCCTACTGTTTCCATAGCCAGGACTAGCTGCCTCCTTTAATTTTAATGTTCTCGTCCATCCCTCCACATTTCCATAGGGAAACCTACATATGCCAGCTGTCTTCCAAGGCCACAGAGATAGGCATCCTGAACAGAAGACCACCGTACCATTCCCTATTGCCATGCAACTTTAGTTCCCTTCTGTGGTCATGGGTTGCACCTCTGCCTTCCTTAGCCACGTGACTCTCTTTTGCCCATCCTTTGTCCACTTGACTCGCTTTGCTTCCCTGACTTCCTGCTTCTGATACCCATATTGTGCAATGTCTCCTCTTTACCATAAAGGGTTGCCAACAACCGGGAGGAAAAAAAAGGTCATCGTTTTGATCAAGCCTTAATGGGATGCTATTTACCTCCATGCCACAAAAACCTTCACTTACTCATTTGCGCACATCAGGCCTCTGCTAAAGGGGCAGGACATCCCCCTCCCCCCCAGTCAGGCTATTGTCTGGCTATCTCCATACAATGCAAACATTGCCGAGGAAGAGTTTTGCTGCTGTCCTTAAAAGCATTGCTTGCTCCTCATTCAGAGCTGCTGAAAGCCACCGGGGAGCCCCAAGCAGATTCTCTCTGCCTCCCCACTCACATTCAAAGGATTACCCACGAAAAAGCTTGACTAGAACAGGTTTGCTGCTGCTGTTCCTCCCCCACCCCCCACCCCCAACAGCACCCTGCTCAGCTCCCAAGACCCCAGGACCAGTGTTCCCTCTAAGCTGAGTTAGTGTGAGCTAGCTCGCAGTCTTTTAGCCTCCAGCTCACACATTTTTGTCTCGGCTCAGGAAGGAGGGCTCCAGAGCAAATTAATTTATGCAGTAACCAAATCACCTGCTCACAACTTTCATGCCAGTAGCTCACAAAGTAGAATTTTTGCTCACAAGACTCCACAGCTTAGAGGGAGCCTTGCCCAGGACAACCTGGATCCCTGGAATGTTGCCCCCTAGTGTCCCCCGACAGCATGGTCATCAATAGCCCTTATTAATGATCTATGTACTGAGGTTTTATATATAAATAATAATTAAGTGCTATCAAGTCGCAGTAGACTGAAGGCAATCCCGCAGGGTTTTCAAGGCAAGCGATGAGCAGAGGTGCTTTTGCCATTGCCTCCCTCTGCATAGCAACCCGATTTCCTTGGTGCTCTGTCGTCCAGGGCTGATCCTGCTTAGTTTCCGAGGTCTGACAAGCTCAGCTAGTTTGGGCTACTCAGACTGCTAAGTTATATATTAGAGGTACTAAATGTGGGCTGTGGTTTGCATAACATATTTTATCGGGCACTGTGAAGCTGAACAAGGGAAGGGGGCTCAAAAAGTTCTCCGTTTTTAATGTGACTCGTTTTTTCAAAGAGGCCCATTGATACAGCAGACTTACATCTTACATAGGACCAACAAGAATATTCTTGCCTCTGCTCTCCACCCTCCAAGCAGCACTTGTACATTCTACTGAATCTGAGTAGTGCAACTGCTTTTAAGGCTAAAGAGACCTTCCTTGCCTCCCTTTCTTGCCCTTCATGCAGTTTTAAGATGCAAAAAAAATGGGAGCGCCAACATGGTGCAGGGGTTAGAATGCTGAACTGGGGTTTGGGAGACCTGGGTTCAAATCCCCAACTCATGCCTTGGAAGCTTGCTGGGTGACCTTGGGCAGATCACACACTCTCAGCCTAACCCGCCTCACAGAGTCGTGAAGATAAGGTAGCAAGGAGGAGGACTTAAGCTGCTTTGGGTCCCCCTTGGGGAGAAAGGCAGGCTACAAACAAAGTAAAGAAACAGGATCGCAGCTGGCATGAAGCGGCCCCGAGCTTGTCACACATTGCCAGACGCCGAGCCACTCGATGCCTTTTTCTCCTACGAGTTTCCTGTCTAAAAATAATTGCACTAATAGAAAAATCACTTCCATTCACCTTTCATTAGTGGCTGTCCATGTTTTCCATGCTGACTCATATCCATAGCAGAAGAGTTATCTGTCCAGGATCTTTCCTCCTCAAAAGCATGCCTGATGCATGCTTGGAGGGAAAGCAAACCTATGTGTGCTTGGCCCAGTATCGGTTGCACAATGGGAACTTTTCTTGGGCAAGCAAAGCACCTGTCCTCCTCACCCATATCCAGGGCATCCTATTGCTCTTATCTTTGGGGGGCCCTTCAAGCTCTTTCAATGCTTCCCATCTCCCTGCCTATGGAGGAGAGTGCTAATGACATGTTCTGCTAGATCCCTCCAGGGGCTGATCGTCGCTTGCCTGAAGTGCATGGTGAATCTCAACCCGAAAGGGCTGCCAGGAAACCCAGCCGAGAGAAGTTTCAGATATATTTTATTACAGCAAATAAAATAAGAGAGAGAAAAATCCAAACAAAGACAGTCACCATCAGAGCACTTTTGTTGTTGTCGTTGTTTTGGGCTGTGTAAACCAATGCAATTCATAAAGTCAGGGGAGCAGCATCAACCAAGCCCGCTGGCTCTTAGCAGTGGACAAGCTTCAAGAGACAAGTGCAAAATACAAACTGGACCCGGCCGGATACAATTCGAAACAGAAGAGCGAGCAGTAGTTGAGAGAAGGCAACTCCAAAACCATTCAGAGTGGCCCGATCTGCAGGGGTGTGTTTGCGTGAAAAGCTGCCAACCCTCCCCCTCTCCCCCAAAGCACCACATCCTGATTTAGGAAAGGCAGGTTTTGTCTGTTCCCCTTCTCCTTCCAAATCTTGACGGGGTAGAGGTTTCAGTCAACGTTTTTGTTAGGATCCCTTTGGTTGCCCCATGCCTCTGTCCTCATTCCCCACTTTTCTTTTCCCGCTCAACAAGACAGCAAAAGTTGGGAATGTTTCGTTTGCGTGCATTTACATTGCTATTTACAGGAGACACATACATACAAAGAATAAGGCGGCTTCCCGGCTTAATAACTCCCACTCTTTCGACCCCATCCCTCTCCCCACGCCAGACAAGGCGAGCTCTCCCTCCGCCTCCGTGCGATAAGCAGAGGACACAGGAGTTAAGCTCTCGGACAGGGTCCCCTTCGAGCATCTCTTGCGGGGCAGGAGGGCTCGCCGCCCCCCCACCTCCTCCCCAGACGCCCTACCATGGTCGGGAGGCAGAGTTCGCAGAAAGGCAACTTGTGGCCGGCCACTTCCTTCAAGTCCTCTCGGCGGCGGCGGCGGCGGCGAGGGGGCGGCTCAGTAGGATACCACCACCACCGCCTCCACCTCCTTGGACGGCCGCCGCTCCTTGACCAAGAAGTTGATCATGCCCTCGGACTTGATGAGCAGGTTGCAGCCCAGGAAGAAGATGCCGAAGACGACGGTGAGGGAGAGGACGCACATGACGGCGATCTGCACCACCCGCATGATGTAGAGGCTCCGCTCGTCCGGGGCGGCCACCACGAAGCCGTCGTCGGTCACCACCGAGCGCGGCGTGAAGGAGCGCAGCACCCGCTCCAGGGAGAGGCTGCTGTTGGCCAGGAAGAGCCCCGCCGCCTCCGTCTGGTTCCCCAGCGAGGCGTTCATGGCCCCGGCGGGCGGCGGGCGGAGGGAGCCGAAGGCAGGCTGGGACGGAGTGCCTCGGGCGCGGCCAGCCTCATGCAGCGCCGCCGGACGACGACGACGCCCCCCCGCGGGAAGCCCTCCGCTCGGGCTGGCCCCCGCTCCGAGCTCCAACTTGGCCGCGCTCCGGGAGGCGAGGGCAGGGGGAGAGGCGGCGGCGGCGGCGGCAAGGACGGCTCCGCCGGAGGCGCGGGAAAAGAGCCCCGAGGGCGCCGGGCGGCAGACGGGGGAGGCAGGTGCCGCGAGCGTCTTCGGCCGGCAATGAGCGGCGGCGGGGCTCCCGGCGG
>NW_015164301.1:107832-117416 GCF_001447785.1 Gekko japonicus | reverse complement strand
AGTTCTCATTTCAGCCATAATGGGAATTATGTTTAAAACAATTAAACAGGAATAAATTTGTAGCGATTTAAGTACACACCCTTAAAAGTCTTCAGGTGACTGACGCACATTCTCCAGGTACAAGGTTTTACTTAAAATCTGGAGAGAAGGCATCATCTCTAGATACTTGTGCTTCTCAATGGCAATGGATTCCATATGAAAAACAGAGTACCTTTGTCCCTCAGGTGTATTTTCTTATGGGATGTCCAGGCTCAATTAAATTATTCCCACCATTTTAAAATGATTTCTGATCGGCTTAAGTTGATAATTTTACAGTCATTTTTAAAAGAATCAATCTAGTTGTTACTTACCTGAAAAGATGTGGATGACTTTTATCTCATGATCTCCCCCACAAACCAATCTCCTATTTTAGAATTTGGGTTATCTTTCTATCTTTCAATATACAGAGTTATTAATACCATCAAAAAAGCTGGCTGTTTCCCAAGCCATTAAGATAAATGGACCATAAACTGCAAATAGCGGAAAATCTGACACATGTAAACCTATTAGATCTATTATCAGCAGACAGCAACTAATATGTTATCTGGGGAAAGAATGGAATTTTCCTGATACAAAAATATTGTCATTTGAGACCCAGGGAAAATGCAGTGGCCTGATTTTTTATCATGCATGCTTTGTACAAATGCATTTAACAGAAGTAACAGCTTGTTCACTATTCTTAGAATTATTTTTAGAATCATGACTACTATCCAAGGTCCAGATGCTGAAATCTAATCTTTGCGGCATGCATGTTATTGGGGAGCAGATCACATCAGAGTTTTTATCATGCATGCTTTGTACAAATGCATTTAACAGAAGTAACAGCTTGTTCACTATTCTTAGAATTATTTTTAGAATCATGACTACTATCCAAGGTCCAGATGCTGAAATCTAATCTTTGCGGCATGCATGTTATTGGGGAGCAGATCACATCAGAGTTTAGGATTTAAGAACCATAGCAATATATAACAAAATTGGCACTCTGAAATAGCAAGACTCAGACACACATATACAATGCTGCTACATGCAGTTAGCAAACCACCACATCTAGCCCCAAAGCTGCAGGTGTGGTGGTCTTTGGGTGTACCTGTCCACATTAACATATGATCAGTGCTGTCAGCTTTCACAGTGCTGATCATCTGGGGGACTGAATACAATAAAGTTGATTGGCAGCACTGACATTGACAGCTTGGGCCATTTATGAGAGACAGATGTGCATCCGCAGGTCCCAAGAAAGCCACAAAAGGGATGTAAACAGGGGATCTCTTTCCTTTTCAGTTGTCTAATTTTGGGTCTTGGAGCAAACATTTTTTTGTTGGTTTGTTTTGGTTTTTTGCAGTTGAGAAGAGGTGAGGAGAGAAAACCCAGCAAGATCTTCCTAGATTAAACTTTTACTTAAACACATCTATGTGCTAATTGCACAAGCAGGTACCAGATGGTCCCGTGTGTTTCAAACAACACCTGTCTCCCTTTGTTCAGCTCATCTGCATCCAGGCAACATCAGAGAGCAACGCGCCACGTTTCCAAACAAGAAACATGATAAATGAAGGGGTGATAATTGACTTAAATACAACAGGAAGAAAGGAATAGCCCAGTCCTGAAGCCTTCTTGCTTTACAAGAGTATTCATGTAATAGATACTAAATGTAAAAAAGAGGACAAAATATAATCAGACAAGTGGATACCCATGATAACTCAGGGGGGAATCCCAACATCTTAATTACCAGCATTGCCTACAGGTCCGGTGCAGCTCCTGGCCTCTGCTGCTGGGCTTGCCATAAGTTCTCTCTCTCCCCCGACCCCGCATCACTACTGCCATCCTCGGGGCCACCACAGCTTTCCCCATCAGCAACAACTCCAGTGGGCCCTGTGTAGCTCCTGGCTTCAGCCTGCTGTGGGGCATGATAAAGGAGCCCTCGAAGAAAAGTGGAGACAGACAAGCTGTCAGTTCCTTCCAAGGTAAAAAGGCCAGTAGCGAAGAAGGCCAAAGGTATGGAGGCACCACTAAGTCTGTGCAATTCAGGGCTCACTCTTCTGCAAAGCCTTCTGGCTATGCAGATCAGGCAACATTCCTCAAAATGTGGACAAAATATGGCAACGATGAAAAAGAAGGCCTTTTCTAAAAGGGAAAAAAAGTGGATTCTGATATTTTATTCTTAAGGCTATTCAAAAAGCTGATTGCTGACACTGTCATGGTGACTGTTAGAGTGATTGGGGGGGGGAATGGAGGACCCAGAGAAAAGGCTAGATTTCTTCATACAGGGAGAGGGTCAGGCCAAAAATAAAAGTAAAAAAAACAGAGAAAGGAAAACAAAACTGGTGGGCTGACCCAGGCTTGCTGTACCTTGCCAGTTCACTCAGTGTCCTGCCCTGGACCCCGACGCAGAAATCCTACTCCTGTTGGGAACAGACATTCCCGACCTACTAGCCGGTCACGATCTGCTCAGAGGACCTCCTGGCACACCGCATGCCCAGAAACTAGAGCTGGGATGGGTCGTTGTGGGGAACATGTGTATAGATCGCCTGCAGGTGCCAATTCAGATGAGCGTCTTTGCCACAAGCATCCTAGACAATGGATGACCCTCTCACCGGAAGCCATGTCCAGAACACTTTGCACTGATTGAAAAGGACTCTGTCTTGGGAGCTACAGTGTTCCAGACAACAAAGGATGACAATGAACCCGCCCCATCTATATAGGACAAACAGTTCCTGCAGCTGATGGACAAGGGGTTCAACGCTGACTGGGGCAGCATAGTCTCTAACCTGCTGATGTGGCATTTCACCCAGCAGGTGAGAATGAGCAGGAATAAAACCGGAAGAACCTGGAAAGCAATAATTACAACAATGGAGTGTAGCATGATATTAAGAATTTCTGGTAGCAGATTCTGACCACCAAATAGAGATTCCCACCATGAGGGGTGGCCAGAGGAAGCAGTGTCTGCAGAGATGCTGGCAATCTAGGCACCATTGTGGGAGACTGAAAGAAGAGCTTGATCTCCAGCTACCTTCACTTTTTGGAGTTCCCTTTGGAGGGCAGGATGTGTGAGGAGGTCATGGATAATTTCCAGACCTGTCCCTAAAAATACAGGGGATACTGACCAGTAGAGGACAGGGGATAGATTTATTTCTTGTTGGGTCCAAACTGGGACTGTGAAGTGGAAGTCACAGCCACTGACGGTAGTCAGATTATGAAGACACCTGTTGATCATGGGGACCATGGGCTGTATTCAGTTTGAATTGAGGAGGACTTTGCTGCAAGGGGTTCTAATGCAGGAATAGCCTTTCCTTGCAATCTCTGGAATAGACAACGTCTCTGGTGTTTGTTTGCAAGGTGAGGGGAATGACGGGGTAAATGGGAAAGGATTCCTGATCTATAGTGGTAACAATGAAGAGGCACAGCTGGTGATGGTGGGGACCATCTGCAGCATTGACAATTTTCCACTAATCTTCCAATTCCAAGCCACTTTTCATTAGTTTGGATTTCATGAGCTGTTTGATTTCCATGGGAATATGCCTACCAGTGATTGACGGATGAGTACTGTGGTTGTGGCCAGATTGAGAGTTTGGGCTTACATGCATACCAGTGCCACTGAGATGTTGTGCTGCAAGGATGGGATTCATAGGATAGAAAAATCTTTCTCTATAAACTGTTCCCAAGTGATTAAAATGTAAATAATGGAGTGCGGCACATCTGATGCAGAAGTGAGGGATTGTGCAATGGGATCTCCCGTTTTAGACATGTCAGCAGTGGCGTGGGATAATTTATTAGCAATGATCTCTATGTTGGCAGCTTCTATTGCAAGGGGTTCTAATGCAGGAATAGCCTTTCCTTGCAATCTCTGGAATAGACAACGTCTCTGGTGCTTGTTTGCAAGGTGAGGGGAATGACGGGGTAAATGGAAAAGGATTCCTGATCTGTAGTGGTAACAATGAAGAGACACAGCTAGTGATGGTGGGGACCATCTGAAGCATTGACAAGTTTCCACTAATCTTCCAATTCCAAGCCACCTTTCATTAGATTGGATTTCATGAGCTGTTTGATTTCCATGGGAATACGCCTATCAGTGATTGACAGATGAGTACTATGGTTGTGGCCAGATTGAGAGTTTGGGCTTATGTGCATACCAGTGCCACTGAGATGTTGTGCTGCAAGCTTCCGTCCACCCAGCAGTTCGAAAGCCTGTTAAAGGGCGAGTAGATAAAATGAGTACCTGCTATTAGAGCGGGGGGCACCCATCCCTGACGTAGCAGCGATGGCAGAGAACGGAGAGCGATGAACGGCGGCGGCGAAAAATGGCAGCTGGCGAGGCAAGGAGGCGAACGAAGGAGGCTGGACCAACAAGGTGTGGAGGCGGAGCGATGCGGCAGGCCGGAGCCTGACTTGGATGGAGGCCGCTGCAAGCATGCGTGGAAGCACGGAGTGGTCCAGGCCTGGAGGCGGAGTTGCAACAGCCAGAAAAAGCAGAACAGCGAAGACCTGCACCGGAGGTGGGTCGCCACCGGACTGTCCCCTTGCAATAAGAAGATCTGCTACAACAGGATAAGGGTGCCTGGTAGGTTTCTCACCTCCCCTTCATATGTGGCCCTAGATTAGATTGGCTAATTGGAATTGTAAGCTGCTCAGAGCCCTAGGGGGTGAGCGGGATAGAAGTTGAAGGATAAATAAATAAATAAATAAAGGATGGGATTCATAGGATAGAAAAATCTTTCTCTATAAACTGTTCCCAAGTGATTTAAATGTAAATAATGGAATGCGGCACAGCTGATGCGGAAGTGAGGGATTGTGTAATGGGACCTCCCATTTTAGACATGTCAGCAGTGGCGTAGGATAATTGATTAGCAATGGTCTCTATGTTGGCTGCTTCTATAACAGAAGAGATTGGATTTGTACCCTGCCCTTCATTTGGGGTCTCAGAGTGGCTTACAAACTCCTTTCCCTTTCCCACCCCATGACAGACACCCTGTGAGGTAGGTGGGGCTGAGAGAGCTCTTTCCAGGACTGTCCTTGAGAGAACAGCTATGACAGAACTATGGTTTGCCCAAGGTCATCCAGCAGCTGCAAGTGGAGGAGTGGGGAATCAAACCCGGTTCTCCCAGCTTAGAGTCCACCCACGTAACCACTACACCAAACTGGCTCTCACTAGAGGGTGGAGTCTATGGCATTGTACCTGTCTGAGGTCCCACCCCTCCTCAAACCTCACCCTCTCCAGTTTCCATCCCTCAAATCGCCAGGAATTTCCCACCTGTTGGCAACCCTATCTCCTTCCCAGCCAATCATCAACCTACTTTCATTTCCCCCTCACTCTTCAGCTCCTGTGGGTGTATCTCACTCCTTAAGTTCACTGCCACCACTCACTAAATTGCCATTGCCTTTTTAGAGGGACAGTGAGACCCCTCTGGCCAAATGTACATATTTGGAGATGAAATCCCCAATCTTTGGGGATCCCTGGAAAGTTGGCAATCCTAGGTTCTGGCCTTTCCTTGCTTCCTTGGGCTACCCCCTTCCTTTGTTATCGTGCAGAGCGGGGGGAGAGTATGTGGTCAGAGCACAACACAGATTAGTAGCCCAAATAAAAGAATTTATTTAACTGTTTACACAATTATGGAGCACACACACACTAAATGAATAAGGCAGAACTGTAGAAGTAAGCACACACTTTGAACCAACAGAGGATAAATCAACAGTTACACCTAACAATAGCCACTGAGGGAAAAGTTAAGTCCCACACATGAGGCAAGCAGGAGAAGCATCTTCATCAAGAGAGAAAGTTGTTTGCAAGTAATTCTGATGGCAGAGTAGCTGAAGGGGGAGTGGGTGGGGAAGAGGAGCAGACCCAGCACCTGGCCAATGGCACGCAAGTAATCTTGAGTGGCAGCTGACAGGCCAATGGCTGAGGGAGTGCATGGAATCTTGTCACCCCAAAACAGGATTATGTATAAGGAGAGAAAATTATATCCTGTCGGGCATAATACCCCACCATTCTGCAAAGCATGTTATCTACTGGGGCCGTTTTTACTTGACAGCTCCAATAACGGATGAGGATGGTGAGCTTGGGGTTAGTTGGCTGAGTGGGTATGACTGCAAAGAGAGAGATGCCTATGACTCAAATAGGGAAAAGAGGCATACTTACCCACTCTCAGATGCATCTTCAGAGAAAAGGGATTCTGAAAAGAAGATGATTGTTCCTGTGCTAGCTGTGACAAAAAGATAAAATACACCTGCACCAAAAAAACCAACAACATCCTAACCTCACATCTTTTCTGAACAAACTATGCCAGAGGGGGTTCGCCTTTTCTTTTCCCCTTCCCCTTGTTTCAGAGGGCAGGAGGGATTTACATGAAGGAATTATTCCTGGCATGTCTTAATGGGCTATAAATATCTCAGCTAGATTGACTGGTGGTTGGGCAGGCATGTGACTCAGGGAGACCTTCCTCGCTGTAATTGAAGACACCTGGGGTAGCTGACCTGGTGTTAAGTGGGTGGAAGAAGTGGGAGCTAATTGGTCTGGAGGCTTGGTGAGTGTAGTTGCTATGCTTTGTTCTGAGGTAGCCAGTTGAATATAGAAGGGTTTGGATACGTCAGGGTGCACTAGAGCTGGAGCTCTAGCAAGGCTGCATTTTAGCTTAGCAAAGGCATTTTCTGCTCCCTGGTGACAAGGGACATTTTTCTTATCAGGACATAGAGTGCATGGGCTTTTTCCATGAATGACTCAAAGGAGTCTCAGGAAAATTTAAAAGTGCCTAACAGGGCTTTTTAATGAAGGAATGTCTGTGGGAGCTGGTAATTTAGAAATGACTTCTACTCTTGGAGTCAGAAGTCCTGCCCTGGGTTCCTAATGGAAGGCTGAGGTATTTTACTTCTGTCGTAACTAGCTGTGTCTTTTCCCTGCTGGCTTTGAACCCTGTATTCCTAATTAGATTGAGGACTTTCTTAGTTACTTCAGATGTTTTTCTTCCAGGTCAGAATGAATCAACATGTCATCAACATAAGAAAGCCCATGAAATCATGACTCAGGTTTCAGTCAATCCCACATCTGAACTGCATGAGCATGGCAAATGCTACAACTTGAATGGAAACTTTGCAGGGATCTTTTAAAGACAAATTGTTGATAGCGAAAAGTAAAGGCAAATTTATACCAGCAAGACTCATGCAAGCGGATGGAATGGAAGGCATTGGCAAAATCTATGATGCTGAAGTGTTTGGCTCCTGAAGTGTTGGCTTCAGGATCTTGTTATATTTAACCACAATGGGGGCAAAGGGAGGATTCACTGCATTAAGGGCTCTAAAATCTAGTCATTCTCCAAGAGATCCCAGTAATTTATTTCTGATTTGATGATTTTTCTTCCTCTTTGCTCTCCTGGTAGTGATTAACTTGGAATTGGATATTTGGTAGACAAACTGACAAGGTTTGCCACCACCCACTTTATGCCTTAATTTTTAAATTTCTCTGGCTTTTATCCAGTTACTCCACTCAGCAGAGTTTGAAGCTTCCCTCCAGCCTAAGGAGCCTGCCTCTGACAGAAGAGCTGCTTGGATTAAAGAACCACTTCATTTGAATGGTATTTCCTTGAGTTGGCAGGATTGAGTGGTGCCCATTTTTTAAAATTTTGTTGCCCAGTTTTTAAAATTCCAAGCTAGCACCTTCCTTATGAAAGGTTTTCTCTTCTGCTTCCTCCCCAGCTTCCTACTCCCACTTTTCTTCTGCTGTTCACTGGATTGTGTGCAGGCAATGGACGACAGGAGCAGGAGTTTGTCCATCACAGGTGGGCAACTGGCAACCCTATTTAGCTTCCTAGCTTGTGGAGAGTAAACTAACCCCAGTTTCTTCAGGCGCTGCATTCAGACTTCACCAGGAACTGGAGTTTGTTCAGACCAGGAATCCTTAGACATGCTCCATGCAAGATGGGAGAAGGTAGAAGAAGGAACAAGTGAACACACAGAACAAGCCACATTCATGCCCATTGCAGCAAACTGTGGCTTGGTGTGACATCAGAATGCCACCACAATGGTTTGCCTAATGTTATTTGGGTCAATCAATAGCTGAGCAGGGATTTGAACTTGAGTGTCTCACAAGATTTGAACCTGGGTTTCTCACAACCAAAGTTATCATTCTAGTCACTGCAACACACTGGCTCTTTCTTCTAACTCAGTGATCTTCTAACCTTGGTGCCCAAACATGGTGCCCACCAATGAGTTACCTGGCATCCATTTGCTGCTTCATTAGAACACTCCTCCCCCAACAAATAGTTTTAGGTTTCCTCCACATTGTTGGAGCAGGAGGTGCTTCAGAAGAACCTAGGAAGGATCACTTGTAGGTGTCTACAGGGAGCAGCCATTGACTAACAACTAGGAGCTTCACAGGAGGATGCTTGGCTTGCAACCTCCCAACATCCTGAGATTGGCCCCAGAACCCTATGGCAGCCATTATGTGAGGGTGGCCACTCCCCATTGTTACCCCAACAGCTTTGTTTAAGATGTTTGCCTTTTATTTTGTATTAGGAGAATTTAGCAAAAAGGCAGAGGTACCGAGAGGTGGGGTAGAGAGCGAGATCTGGCTACCTATGTCTACAGGGATCTTTCCCTTGAAACCCTTTTGGGAGCCAAGGACCAGACCAGTATTGAAATAGAATAAATTTATTGTAGAAAAATAACAGAATTTAAACATACACACAGATTGAAGAGCATACACACAAGATATTGGAAAGAAAGGGAGGTAACGGGCAAGTAGGGAATGGGAAAATTTTGGGGTGATACATTACTGATCTCAGAGACCTGGCTAAAGCCGGAGGTTCTGGAAAAGGAGGTGTGTGACAATGACCAGCATTCCACACACAAAGGCCTGATACGTATTGAGGTGATAGTTTCTCTGGGTGACCAAGCTCTAATCACACTGGGCATGTGGGGGACTGGGTATATTTCTACCCCAAAATGTATCCTGAGGGTATGATGAGGTAGTGTGAGAATGATGTGATAGGATTCATGTTGCTGGACAAAAGAAGTTTCCCAAGTACATCACAAAAGGTGAGATGTTTCCTAATAGATTATGCCTATTCAGTTGAACCTGAAAGTTAATGTTCTTCTTGACAGAAGGGGGAAATGCAGATGCAAGACAGATAACTGGAAGATTTCTGACAGAAATGATTAGCCAGAAGGGAGAAATACAACTGAGTCTGTAGTGTGACAGAATTTAAGACAGGAAGTTATTTACATACATAATCCATTCATACCAGAGGAGATGGGCTAGATGCTTTGTCCTTCTGTCTGCATCCCGGCAGACAATAGTCAGCATCTTAGCCATTTAGTTTTGAAACCTCGGGGCCAGAGGCACTGATTATTCAGCCATTATTTTACATAGGAGTAGAGAGGAGGGGGGGCACTTGGAGGAATGTGGCAAACACACTAAATAATCCACCTTTGGAGAGCTGCTGCCACTGTTACACCCAGGGGTCGTTTCGTAGAAAAAGAGCTAGGGGAACTCATTAGCATAACTCATTAGCATATGCCACACACCCTGACATCACCGGAAGTGTGTCATAAGGCCACAC
>NW_015164301.1:81793-107744 GCF_001447785.1 Gekko japonicus | reverse complement strand
GGCTGAATGAGGGCCGGAAGCGGGGCAGCCGGAAGCAGGGGGCGGGGCTTTGTCATGTGCCCCCCCGTACCTCACCCGGGGGAACTGCGATCCCCCGCGATACCCCCCGAAATGACCTCTGGTTACACCAATTTCCAAAGGGCCCACGGGTTTAATTAGGTGTGGGGGGCTGTGTTCTAAGTTTTACCTCTATTTTAACAATATCACATTATTTAAGCAGTTCTCAGGAAGGGTTGATTGGTACTTTTGTTACCCAGGAGGAGTGTGTTTGTACATGTTGAGATCCTTGGCATACACAGAGATTCAGGTTTGAAGTGCATGCTTCTGGCAATTTATACTGACAATCTGTGTGATAACATGCTGCAGAAGAAGGTCCCTGTAGGAAATCACCAGAAGGATGTGCTTCTATTGAGCATCACACATACAGAAACACATTTCAGATCTGTGCAATCCTGAGTATCACTTGTGTCTATATCCATATTCAATCATTACAGTATTGCTGCTCCATCCATGTGCAAGGTGAAGTCACACTATGTGCCCCCCCGTACCTCACCCGGGGGAACTGCGATACCCCCCGAAATGACCTCTGGTTACACCAATTTCCAAAGGGCCCACGGGTTTAATGAGGTGTGGGGGTTTGTGTTCTAAGTTTTACCTCTGTTTTAACAATATTATCACATTATGTAAGCAGTTCTCAGGAAGGATTGATTGGTACTTTTGTTACCCAGGAGGAGTGTGTTTGTACATGTTGAGATCCTTGGCATACACAGAGATTCAGGTTTGAAGTGCATGCTTCTGGCAATTTATACTGACAATCTGTGTGATAACATGCTGCAGAAGAAGGTCCCTGTAGGAAATCGCCAGAAGGATGTGCTTCTATTGAGCATCACACATACAGAAACACATTTCAGATCTGTGCAATCCTGAGTATCACTTGTGTCTATATCCATATTCAATCATTACAGTATTGCTGCTCCATCCATGTGCAAGGTGAAGTCACACTATTTACAATCACTCTGATGTGCACAGTTGCCACTGTGTGTGACAGGGCAATGTGCATATTTTCCAGCTTCAGAATGCATGATTGGAAACCCACATTTTTGAGGGCATGCATTCACGTGTAGTGAAGCTGGAAAATATGAACATTTCCTAGTTTCCATATACACAAAAATGGTGACCATTTGTATTGGGAGGTTTGTGCTAAGAGGCAACATCAGGGGGAGGCCTCCGTCTCTATGCTCTGTTGTTGGCCCTCTAGGGTAACTGATTAGCAGCTGTGTGAGATAGGATGCTGTACTAGATGGACCACTGGTCTGATCCAGTAGGGCTCTTCTCATGTTCTTATGACTGAAATACAAATGTGTGTTGTTGTTTTTAAGAAACTCCAACCCATACCGCAGTAAGACATTTAAAATAAAATAAAGGAACTGTGTTTATTTATATTGTAAACAAGTACTTTAGAGCTATATATACTCCTATTCATTTTTTAAATAAAATCAGTGCAATGTTGGGGGGGGGGAGCCCCCCATGCTGTACGTATTTAATCTGAAATGGGGAAAATAAATAGATCAAACTGAGCACATTCTAGGTCATGCAGTGACATCTAGTGTGTGAGAGGCATAATAGGCAGTCCTAGCTGTATTTATACACAATGGCTATTGAAATTTTTAAAAAGAGGCAAAAGGACTGCAGATTCCCAGTGGTTCCGTTTTTGCTATGAAAATACAAGCTGTTGACAGAGATTCAAGACAGCCGCTGATACACATTGCTGATACCATGGATACATCCCAGGTCATCGTAATTCAGAAACAAACCTATTTCTCACCTGTCACTGCCAGGTAGAAAAACTGTACATTTTGGGGAAACATTCCTTTTGGGGGGGGGGGAGTACATTAACGTCCATAGGCAACTTGTCTATGATAGATGTGTGGATGTATGCAAGAACATCAATTTCTGAACTGCTCCCAACAGTATGAACACACAGGGACTACAGTCATATGCATGGCCTAATAGAAAAAGCGGAAACTCTAGCATCTCAGGCACTCTCCAGCCCAGGAGTGATCTAACCTCTTACTGAGGTATTATCTGAGGTGGCAATTGCATCAGTTGATCTAGGTGAGGTGATGGATGGAAGGTTCTGATGGGGCCAGAAATTGGGATGAATGATCTTTTGGTACATTCTGGGTCTGGAATGCTTCTAGCAGTGTCCTCCTAAGCAGAACTGCACCCTTCTAAGCACACTGACTTCAAGGCACATAGAAGGCTGTAACTCCTCAGGATTGCATTGCATGAACAATAGCTAGAGGAATGTCTTACGCATTTGGATTTTTAAGAAGACATGGATTCAAATATATCCTTGCCCAAAGAAACCAAACCTCTTTCAGGCTGCAATCCTGTGCACACCGGTTTGAGAGTGGATCCTATTGCACATAGAGAGTCTTACTTCTATTAAATGTACATAGGGTTAGAATCATTATTGGTAAATTAAAAGCACTATGCTTTTAGATATTGGTTCCTAAATAATGACACCTTCAGAAAGGGAAAGGGCTAGGACTCCTGAAAATAGAGTTGCCAACCTCCAGGTGATATGTAGAAACAACAGAGAGATCACGGGTTGGATGCAAACAATGAAGAAAACAGCCATGATGTATAATGAAAATATACATTTAGACTGCTGTGTTGCAGTGAGTAGTATTTCATCAACAAGTAGTCAAGATGTACGCATCCACACTAATGGAATTTGCATATACTCCCGTTTCACATGACCACTTTAAGTGTGCTGTGTGAATAACATTAGTTTGCACATCACTGAAATGAGAGGAAAAACAATATAATCAAATAATCATCTTATCTTGTCACTAAAGTTGCATGAAAACTCAATAAAGCCTACCACAAGGTTAAAAATACTTACACAATTGTAATCCATGAATTTAACACAAAACATTCTTCCCTCTTCAATTAAACAAAATCTTTACGTGCTCATAGTGTCCTAACGAACTGCTCCCATTACATAAAAACACTGAACTTAATTGCTAACAGGTGTCTCTAGAAATAGTTTGTTAACCAAAAAAATGAGAGCAACTTACTCTGGCATAAATTGGGCATTGAATTACTCCACTCTATCGATGCCCATAAAGAGAGCGGTACAGAACCTGTGGAGATTGGTTGAAGACATACCAGGTTCTGCCAATCCTCCCACTATAGGTTTTTGTAAGACTAAAGTATTCAAGATTACTTAGTACATTCTGATTTTAGGAAAAACCAAGTTGCTAACAGCCTTCCATCATGGGAGTTATAAAATACGTCATATGGCAATAGAGGGTAATTTGGTGCCCTTACCTGGATGAAAACCTATTAATCTTTCCTTTTTCTCCATGTGTTTAACACCATGTATAGTGTATCAGATTGTATGTGGTTGTCCGCAATTTTACATGGGGAAAACAGTCCGGTCGATCAAAGTGCGCATTTTAGAGCATATTTCATGCATAAGACATAATATCTTAGAGGCTGCTCTAACTGAGCACTTCAGCTCCAACAATCATAAATGTGATAAGTTTTGTTATACAGTTTTGTTTGCAACCACTAAAAAGAAGGACGCTCAGAAGATACTTTTGCAGGAAGAGGCCAAGTGGATATTTCGTTTAAATTCAGTCTTTCTTCATGGACTAAACTCTGAGTTGGACTTAAGTTGCTTCTTGTAAAACATCTATTTTCTCTGTATGTACTATAGTTATGTTTACAGGAATAAGATAACATGGATATTTCATCTAAACCCACTCTCTCCTCTTGGATTATATTTTGAGTTAGATTTAAGTTGTGCTTCATATACATCTTTCTCCTCGGAATGTTTTCAGACCTGAACTATGAGAGCATTTGCTTACATTAGGGCAAGTCTAGATACTACAATATTTTCTCTTTAAATGCATGATCTCTGTTTTGCCACCTGTTAGCAATTAAGTTCAGTGTTTTTATGTAATGGGAGCCATTAGGACACTATGAGCACGTAAAGGTTTTGTTTCATTGAAGAGGGAAGAATGTTTTGTGTTAAATTAATGGATTACAATTGTGTAAGTATTTTTAACCTTGTGGTAGGTTTTATGAAGTTTTCATGCCAGCTTTAGTGACAAGATGAGATGATTATTTGATTATATTGTTTTTCCTCTCATTTCAGTGATGTGTAAACTAATGTTATTCACGCAGCACACTTAGATAAAGCGGTCATGTGAAACGGGAGTATATGCAAATTCTGTTAGTGTAGATGTGTACATTTTGACTACTTGTTGAAGAAATACTACTCACTGCAACATAGCAGTCTAAATATATATTTTCATTATACATCATGTCTGTTTTCTTCTTTGTTTTAACCTCCAGGTGGGGGCTGGAGATCTCCAGGAACGGCAACTGATCTCCAGACTTCATGAATTGCTTATTTATGTAATATTTATTTAAAGCATTTATTCCACTTCTGGAGAAAATGGCTGCTTTGGAAGGTGGACTGAATAGCATTATACCCTACTGAGGACTCTTCCCCTCTTGAAACCCCACTCTCCCAGGCTCCACCCACAAATCTCCAGGTATTTCCAAACCCAGAGTAGGCAACCCTACCTGAAAATCTCTTTCTGAAGCCAGCAGCCCTTGTTCTGATTTGGGCTGCTTATGTATAGAAGCACCCAGTCGTGAGGGAATTCCTTTGCCTTCTACATGTACTTAAAGACTCCTTGCCCTATGCTATCTTCTTGTTGTTGTTCAGTCACACAGTCAAGTCCAACTCTAGGGATTTGGATAGTTGATAAAAATGAGGCATGCAAGGTGTGTATCCTCGTTTGACTGCTAGACTTTACTTTCCTAACTAGTATGTTGAGTAATGGGCTTTAGGAAAAGGTGGGGGCATGTCGGGCCCATAGCCACGGTGGGAGTGGGACATTTCAGGGCCATGGCCCTTAATTAAAAGCCATGCCCTATAAGTCCTGCCCACCATTGGGTCAGAAATGCTGTCATGGAGTAATCTAGGAGGGTGAAACAAACCAGACCCTTCCAAAGACACACCAGAGTCTCTGCAGAAGAAGGAGGCAACCCCCCAGATTCCAGCAGTGTTACCCCCACCGGAGCAAAGGCTATGCCGATCAAATCGCCTCATCTCCAGCAGGTGAGCAGGCGGGCAGCGGGTGAGTGGCTGCTGGTCAATCTAGAGGTGCACTGAAGAGAGACAGCAGACTGTGTCTTCCTGATTAGTTCAGCAGCCACCCGCCCATTCACTGCCTCCCATTCACTGCCTGCCTGCTCACTTGTTTGCTGGAGATGAGGTGATTAGATTCGCGTTTTTCGTGGAGGGATGGAAGGGAGCCAACCTTTGCCTGTGCCTTCGCGATTAGCTGTTGGTTTGTGTGCAGTGTCATTAAAGAAATTAAAGGTAATTTAATTAAATTAATTTAATTGACTGCCCCCTAAGAAATTTCAAAGCCCCCCTTCCGACAAAAAAAATCCTTGTTACCAGCTTGGGGCATGTGGCAGGATTTTTCTCCCCTGCTCTGGGCATGCCTACCATTGTAAATCGTGTCGTAGGAGGGAAGTTGCATTACACTGGCACCTGTATAGAACTTCCCCTTGTGTACAACTGGAGGAATGTTTCTAGAATGTCTTCTCAATTTAGTGGGCTTCTGCAGTGTTGCGAGAATGGGGGATGGGAACAAAACTGTAATTAATTCAGAAAAGTATGCATACGGAGAGTGATTTCAGCTAAGCATACCTTTATTTAGTTAGGAAAAAAGACACCTTAACCGGCTCGCAGGCCGGCTTATATTCCCTCAGAGAAACCCACCACCAAACACCCCCCCCCCCACTCCCGATAGGCTATTTACAATGCCCAAGAGATCTATTGGCCTCTCGGCCTGGGACCTAGCCCTTTCATTGGGCCTGGCTAGGATCCTACTGGCCCATTGTCTTTTGGCATGAAGCTAGTGGTGTTTGTAGCTGGGCAAGTCCAGGCATGCCTGGCCCTGACAGGGCCTGATACACTACAAATTCACTTCTCTTACTGTTGCTTACAGCCCTGCCTCTGCCCCAGTGGATGCCAGCTGCCACTGACTGATGCAAGGATATTCTACTGTGTGTTGCTGCTACCTGAGTACAGATAGCTGTGTGAGAAACTGACCAAGGGGTACGAAGAGAGGGAGCTGTGACCTAGTAGTTGGATGCAGAAATCTCTGCATGGGTGGACAATTCCCTGGACACTGAGATCTTGAAAACTGTTCAACCCCAATCCAATCAGCTCCTGCTACACCACTGTGACCTCCATGTCAGACTCCCAAGTGACAGTAAATATGCTAGAGTACTGCAGGTGCAGCCCTGCTCAGAGGTTTATCTAAATCTTTATCTTGTCACCTGCTCGTTCTATCTTGAACCCCATAGAACTCTTCCCTCTCTCTTTACCATCAGAGATTTTCCGCACTTTTGTCCTGATGTACCATGTTTAGAGCTGAGGAAGGTGAAGGAAGGAGTGAGAAAAGGGATAAAAGAAGAGGGCAAGTGAAGCCTTGTGGGGGAAAATGCAAAGAGCAAAGTGAAAAATCAGGACATACCAGCAGCTATTGCTGGATATCTGTGTGTGGGGGGGAGAGGCCTTGAAGAGGCCCGATCATGAAAGAAGGCAAATGGCAGGGGATGGGAGGCACTTACCAGGAGAAAGAGAAAGGCCCAGGCCTCATTGCTGGCATCACACAATGATGTCGTCATGCTGCAGCATCTGGGCAGCGCTCTGGTATTTGGACAAAAATTCTATGGTAAAACTGGCTTCTATCATAGAGTGTTTGCCCAAATAACAAAGTTATCACCCAGACATCACTGGTGTGATGTCACTTCCTGTGCAATGCCAGCCATGAGGCCTGGCCCTTTTTCTTTTGGTAAGTCTCCCTGCTGGCCAGCTGATCAATGGTTGGGGGGCAGGGCCTGGCAGTGGGGGACCCCTGCCTCCACTGGAGGGTCTGGCAACCCTAAGAAGGTAAGAAGCGAATGTGGTTAGGAAGCAGTAGGTGAAAGTCAGGCAAAGGAAAACAAAGATTAGAAAAGGATAAGCTCTCCTGCATGATACCAGAAGAGGGGAGGGGGCAGGACAAGGAAGCTTCAATCCAGCCCATGGTGAGAGGGATTTCTTGGCCTTGTGTGAGAGAGGGGGGCAGTCACTGAGACCATTCCTGGTACAAAGACCGTGCCAGGGGTGTGTGTGCTTCCTTGTGTGTGGTGTAGTGGTGACAGAGATCAGTTCGGTCTGAATGCTGTGAGAGCAACAACTTGCTCTTTGAATCCCTGCCCCTCTTGGCTGGTTAAATCTAGCCAGGAGGTGACTGGAGGCCCCCTGAGAGAGATCATTAATTTGTCTCTCTCTCAGGGCTGCTTCCCTAGTTCCTTAAAGGAGATTATAGTTAGACCATTGTTGAAAAAGCCTTCCTTAGATAAAAAGGAATTAGCCAATTACCGTTCAGTGTTGTTAGACAGAACCTGTCAAATTAATCATTCCTGGGAAAGGTGGTTGAGAGAGCAGTTGCTGAACAGCTTCAGGTCTTTTTGGTTGATGCTTCCACACTCGATCCATTCCAGTCCAGCTTCAGGCCTGGTTTGGGGTCCTTGGCTGCAGTTGGGAAAAGGTGGTTCAGCATTCCTGATCTTGGTGGAACTTTCTGCAGCATTTAATACGGTAGACCCCTTGATTTTGGTCCACCATTTGGCCTCCCTTGGGATTCGTGGCATGGCCTTATCTTGGTTTGCCTAATTTCTCCAGGGACACAGTTAGAGGGTGTTCTTCAGGGCAGGGGGTCTTCTGAGCAGGCCTTGGTCTATGCAGTACTCCCAGGATCAGTCCTGTCCCCTGTGTTGTTTAACATCTACATGTGTCCTGTAGCAGAGCTTGTCAGGAAGTTTGGGGTTGGTTGCCCCCAATATGCCGATGACACCCTCCCATTGGACAAGCAACCAAAAGGGGTGCTCTCTTCTCTGATCCAGTGCCTGAACTCTGTGGTTGAATGGTTGAGGCAGAGCCAGTTGAAACTTAATCCATCCAAGACTGCAGTCATGTGGCTGGGTAAGGCTGGGCCTGTGAAGGAGGAATTGCAGCTTCTGGCTCTCATCAGTGGACTTCATGAAGTGTCTGGGGGACTAGTAGGATGCCTGTCTTACACTGGACAAGCAAGTGCCCACAAGTGCAAGACAGGCTTTTTTCTATCTACATCAGGCCCATTAACTGCCCCCCTATTTGTCCCAGCCAGACCTGGCCACAGTGATTCATGCCATAGTCACTTCCAGAATTGACTATTGCAATCTGCTCTATGCAGGGCTGCCCTTGAAGGTGCTTCAGAGACTTCAGGTTGTCCAAAATGCAGCTGCCAGGATTCTGACCGGAACATCTTGGTCTTCGCATAAACAGCCTGTCTTGAAGTAGCTGCATTGGCTGCCTATTGGTTTCCGGGTCAAACGCAAAGAACTGTTTTTGACCTTTAAAGCCCTAAATGGTCTGGTACCCCCTCAGTGGCTGTGGTTGTCATCATGCAGCTTACTGGTGGTGCTGGGCCCTCGGGTCACAAGTTTGGTGTCCTCCAGAGTGAGGTTTTTTTTTCAGTTGTAGCCCTCTCCTGAGGGAATGCCTTCTCAGATTGAGACCTGTGGCCTGCATTCTGCAGGTTCCGCAGGGCCTGTTAGTCTGAGCTTTTCTGTTAGGCCCTTCCCAGTTAAGTATATTTTTATGGCTTAATGCTGGATCCACTGCTATCAGTTCTAAATTGTTTGGTTTTTATACTCTGTATTTTATACTGTTTTAACTATATTTATTATCTCTGTTTTTATACTGCTGTGAACCACTCTGGGTCCCACTTTGTGGGGGAGGGGTGGTATATAAATTGTAATAAAAATAAGTTCTCCTGGAGAAAATGGCTGCTATAGGGGGCAAACTGTATGGCACTGTACCATGCTGAGGTCCCTTCCCTCCCCATACCCTGCCGTCTCCAGGCTCTAACCCCCCCCTTCCAATCTTCAGGTTTGGTGTAGTGGTTGTGCGCGGACTCTGATCTGGGAGAACCGGGTTTGATTCCCCACTCTTTCACTTGCACCTGGCTGGATGACCTTGGACAAGCCATAATTCTGGCACAGCTGTTCTTGAAAAAGAGCAGTTTCTGTCAAGAGGTCTCTCAGCCCCACCTACCTCACAGGGTGTCTGTTGTGGGGAGGGGAAGGGAAAGGAGTTTGTAAGCCGCTCTGAGACACCTTTGGGTAGTGAAGGGTGGGGTATAAATCCAATCTCTTCTCTTTTCTTCTTCTCAAGCCAGAGCTGGCAACCCTACTCATGGCCAAACATGGACATGCCCCACAGAAAGGTCATTCTAAAAATTCTGCAACCGAAACCCTTCAATCTTTAGAACTCCCTAGGATTTGTGTGTGAAGATTGGGTTTAACAGGGGAAAATAAAAATCCTTGCTAAAGACACTAATCCTTCTTTCTCCAGTCAGAATGCTAGGCTGATAACCTTTATTAAAAGAGAATTATCACATTAAACAAGTGACTAATCTACCTCAAAACCTACCTGGTGTGTCATTCAAGTTCCAACTGGCCAGGAAAAAAATTATCAGTCACTTTAATAAAGGTTTCATATGTGGAAATGGGCCGTTAAAGCTTTTCCTGGCATGGAACTAAATAATACAATATGACAATTGCTTGCAATTCAAACTAATATCCAAGGGACAGCTAGAGCAGCCTTTTAAAAAGCTGGCAATATTATGCAAAGAAGGTGGGAACCTAGGAGAGGAATTGGCCCTGAGTCCAGGAGCTTCAGAACCCCTATTTCTATTACATTTTTTCTCTTGGCACCTAACAACGCCCTCTCTATCGTTTTTCTTTCCACACGTTGGAAAGTTTTCTGCTGTTCTCACCTGCTTTTCCTCCACTCCCCTTTCTTGTTTGGAGGGGCTGATAAACAGAAAATGGTCCGTGTCTGTGCTTGCACTTGTCCATTTGAGGCTAGGCTGCCAGTTTTTAAAACGGTCCCTCTAACTGTCTCTTCATCAATTTGATCTGCAGTTATAGTCAGGTGATAATATTTATGTCTATGTCATAAAAAGTTTCAAGTAACCATTAAAGTATATGAAAAACCCTGCCTTTCCCCCCAGGCGAGTTGGCAACCTTATTTTAAAAACCTCAAAGAGTCATCAGACAAAGAACGTGTTTCAATTATATTTTATGATTGGTGATCTCATTGTTTGACGGCTAGCCATTTGGGTGTCCTCTATCCCATCCTCAGCTCTTTCTCCACTCATCCCACAATGTGATCATCACTAAGACATTTTCCTCCTAACCCAATCTGGGTAATTTATCCCTCTCTTCATTCCTTCCCTTGCCAATAGCTGAACCACCTATACTTTCCTTCCCCCCCCCCCAGCCCTCCTGGCAATGTTTGCTGCCCTCTGTTCTCGTGTCTTGCTAGAACCAGATATATGCTCTTCTTTTTTTTCTCCTTGGTTATTTCCTAGCCATAGCCACTTCTTGTCTTCCTAGATCTTGTTCATGAGCAGAAGTATGATCCTGATGTTTGAATAAAAAAGCATGTATGCCATCCTTGGAGTTCCCCATTCCCGTAACGATAGATCTGCTCTTAAAGAAATGTGTATAAATGAATGCATCTGTCTCACCACATGTATAGTCACGCATGCTCTTGACACAGTAAACAGTGTTCTCATGGATGTTGGAACTATATCAGTTTAATTTATCTAAATGAACTCTTTGCTATAAAGGATTTAATGCTTCTTGAATTCTTTACTACATACAGATTACTTTGTAGTAGGGATCATTATATAGAACAAATTAGATAAAGTAAGAGGTTTTGTGTGTGTTGTTTATACATATCCAGTCTACAGCGCATGCCATATTATCTATGTCATAAAGATAAAGTTCCATCTCATGGTATTTTCAAGGTAAGAG
The DNA here is from genome assembly GCF_001447785.1 of Gekko japonicus. Lineage (NCBI taxonomy): Eukaryota > Metazoa > Chordata > Lepidosauria > Squamata > Gekkonidae > Gekko > Gekko japonicus. The sequence continues at coordinate 96,788 of NW_015164301.1, read as the reverse complement.
ATGAGCAGAGGGAGTTTGCCATTGTCTTCCTGCCTAGCACCCCCAGTCTTCCTCATACTGACTCTGCTTAGCTTCTGAGCTCTGACGAGATTGGTCTGTTCATGAAGTGTATGTCTCCTACGCAGTACTTCACTTTCCTCCATTTCAACTGCGCTGAAGAAGAAGTGGGTTTGCTGTGCTCCCATAATTTGACAGTCAATTTCTTTTTCTGCAGGCTAGAATAATGCCATCTCTACCTTCTGCATCATTGTCAGCACAGAGGGCTGCCATCTGACTTGGATCACTTGTGAACATCTGCTGTCTCCAGGGGTATTCATAATGGCCTTGAAGCATTCAGCACTGTCAATATTCACAATGTGCACCTGTCTTCTGGTAGGTTGTGGCGGAGAATACATTTCTTTATAACAGAGAGTTTTAAAACATGATTTTGCTTTGCTGAGTGCTGGGCTGGGTGAAGTTAGTGGCATATCTCCAGCAGAAGAAATGGGTTGGCCTGGAAGTTGTTATTACATTTGATTTAACATTTGTTTTCATCAGGTAGCTTCCCCCCCCTACAGTTCAGTTTCTCTGCACTATAATGAATCCTGGCTTCACAAGAGACAATGCAGGCCAATCCCCACTTCATGCATGTGCTCCAGTGTTTTACAGAAGTAAACACAATAAAGAGGGAATGAGCTGGTCAATAGACAGTGGAGCAGGCCAGGCGGCTGTTGCCAATCACAGCTCCCTGATGCTAGGGATGTTCATGAAAAATCTCTTCTGCCAAAAGACTCCATCCTGTTTCAACTGTCTATTCACAGCATATCAAAATGGACCCAGCTGCATTGTGTTGTTGTTGTTTTACTCCCCTCATTTGGGAGCCTATACAATTATTATTGTAGATGTATTTAATTACTTAAGGTTGTGCATGATGCAAAGAGTCCAGAGGGCTATGCGTCTGGGGAACAACAGGTGAGCTCAGGATCTAGAGGTTTGTATCGTGCACAGTTCTCATGATCCCCCCATCACAAACCAGCCTGTACACTCACAACCTGGGGAACAGTATATGAGTGCAGCATTCCATTAGACAAACACATATGGAATGTCTTATTGAATACTGAAATGCAGTATGTGTTCAGATATATAATCCTGGTCAAAATAACCCTCTGAAGAGAAGAGCAGAAATCTGGAAGAATGGAATGCTAACATACAGATATTTAACAAAACAATGATAAAGCAGAACAAAGAGAATTCAAGAATCTCTACCCAGTGTGTTTTTAAAAGAAAAATAGTTTTGAGAAGCTCCTGTGTGAGAGGGGGGGGGGGAGAAAGAGATGTCTGTAAAATGTCTGTAAGAATTCAATGCATATGCGGCCCTTCATAGCCATGGTGTGAATGTGCAGTTATGCGCACTCCACTAACTGCCTCAAAAAAATGTTCAGACTTCCTAAATGGCTTGAAAGCATGATGGATTGATCAGACTTCTGGGGTGAGACCACTGACACCAGGAAGGACCAGCCTTTCCTTGGTGTCAGTAACTCTAATTAGAAGACTGGTGAGAAAGGGGTACCAACAGATGGGGAATGGGAGACAGATGTTGCTGTCTGATTGTGCGTTTTAAATCCAGAAGGGAACAGCAGAACAGCAATGACACCGGATCAAACAGCTCATCCAACTGCAGCCTTAGAAGGGTGTTACTCTGACTCTGACTGCACTGTTCCAAAAGTCATCATATTTTCTGCGAAAATATATTTGAGTTGGGTTTCCAGCGCCAGGGAAGCAATACTGTCTAAGATTCCCTTCTCTTTGTTTCTTCTTATACCCACAAAGGAGCTTTCATTTTGTTTGTTCCCTTTTTCCCTTTAGCAGCTCAACTCTTGTATCACATAATGGTGTATAATTAACCATTGGGAATTTGCTTTGGAGGAAAGGGAATAGTGATGTGACAGAACGGCTTAAGATGCACAGTAGCAAAGCATTGCTGTCTCACAGGCTCTGCTAGCATCAAGGTTCAAATTAAATTACGGGGCCACCATTTTTAATACTACCTTTGCTTCAGTTGAATTCTCAGTTGCAGTGTTGTTAATTACTATTTGATCGTGGCTCAGTTTTAGTCATACAAGAAAATACTGGAAAGCATGCAATCCAGTCTAGGAAAGGAAAATCTATGCTGATTCTGTTGTCTCTGTTGCTTGAAAATATTCAGGAACAAGCAGGGGACCTGTAAGAGTCATGGGAGGAATCTTATCCTCTCCTCTTGCTGAGTGGCCCACTCACTGGCCAGCCAGCTCACTTGCCCATGGCACTGCTGCTCATGATGGGGGGGGGGAAGAGGGGTCCTCCCCTGCCTGCCCACCTGGTGTCTGCAGTGGTGGCTCTAACTCCTCCCACCTCCCTTCTGCCTGCCCTTCTGCTGCCTGCGCAAGCACAGACAACATTCCTCTCTTTGGGGCTGGATATTTTAAAACTCTGCTTTTTTATCTTTCACATTTTTTCTATAAACCTGCCCCCGGGGGGGGGGGTGTCCTCCAGGTGTGCAGAAGAATATTCCCTACCTGGGTCTATTATCTGGGTTTCTCAATCCACATGGGGGACAAATATATGATATGCTTGAAGTCCATTCTAGGTAGCCACATCCTCTTGTCCCAGAAGCAGGTGTTTTTACCATCTCAGCCATACAGAACAGGGGCTTGATTTCTCCACTATGAGTTAAAGTTGCATACATGTGTTCAGGAGCATTCTAGATGGTCTGTGGGTACAAATAAACCTGGTGGTAATGTAGTGAAGAGAGACAGAATCAATTTCTAGCCAACAACAAATATTGTTGTTTAGCAAAACTGAAAATAGTTTTTTTCACCGGCATGAAGACATAGAAAAGTGATTTGGAGGGATATGTAATGTTCCTCCCCTTGAGGATTAAGCTGCAGTCTAGGTAAATTTCTTTCTGTTCCCATAGAACAGAAACAACAGAAGTGTATCCAAGCATGTGGTTCCTGAAATGGAATAGCATTTCCATTTGCAAAAGAGGGGATGGTGATTTCTGCTGACCGCCCAGAAGAAAGATTTCAGAAGACTCAGTGGGTTGCAGGAGGAGGGGAAAGCAGGAATATTTCACTTTGTGAAGTCTGCAGATAGTTGGATACACACCATAGTGCCTTATAAAGGTAAGCTGGGATGGCAGACATCCTACTAAAGAACGCTACCTGTAGTATGTTAATATTCCATTCCACATATTTGTGGGCATTGGAAACAAGTTCGAGTGATGCCTGGGTGATCAGTGAATTGTATTAATTTGCCTATGCCATATAACTCCAAGGAACTGCTGATTACAAACAGCAGTTTAGAAAAGTAGAAGTATAATTAGAAGCAGCATAAATAGAGCATGGGATAGAGTGGGTAGAGAAAGAGGTACTTTTCTCCCTTTCTCACAATACAAGAACTCGTGGGCATGCAATGAAATTGCTGAGCGGTCGGGTTAGAACAGATAAAAGGAAGTACTTCTTCACCCAAAGAGTAATTAACACATGGAATTCACTGCCCCAGGAGGTGGTGGTGGCTACAAGCATGGACGGCTTCAAGAGGGAATTAGATAAGCATATGGAGCAGAGGTCCATCGGTGGCTATTAGCCACAAGGTATAGATAGGGACTTTGGGGCAGGTGATGCTCTGCATTCTTGGTGCTGGGGGGGGCAACAGTGGGAGGGCTTCTAGTGTCCTGGCCCCACTGCTGGACCTCCTGATGGCACCTGGTAATTTTGGCCACTGTGTGACAGAGTGTTGGGCTAGATGGGCCATTGGCCTGATCCAACATTGGCTTCTCTTATGTTCTTATATATAAAAGAATAAGTACTGGCAAGGTTTCAGATTGAAAAGCTACAGATGAAAACCAGTGAAGAATAAAACCAAGTCAACCAAGACAATGGTTATTATTAACAAAATGACCTATACATCCACAACTTAACTAGAATTCAGCTGAAATAAATATTTATATCTTCCTGGCATCCAAGAGACAGGAAAAGTGGTGTTAGGTGAATTCCTCATGAAGACTGTTCGAAAGTCATGGTGCCACCGCAGAAAAGGCCTGTCCTCTGGTGTCCGTCTGCCTCAACTCAGTTGGCAGAGAGAGCTAAATTAAGACATGTGCTTACATAGATTGTGGGGATGCTTGTGTTGACTGTATAGAGGTAACCACTTTTTGATCAAGAGTTTCACCATCACCAGGTTCTGCTATGCAATGGCTGAACCCTCCCTGGTTAGTTTTCAGATTTCAAATTCAGCTCCAAACACTTGAACTCAAACATGCAACTTTTCATGGTATCATGGCTGAATCTAAGGTAGACGGTATACTGGAGCTGCTACTGTGTGTAATTATCAATCCACTTATTTATCCAGAATTCTAGCTTTCCCTCGTCTTGAGTCCTTACTATGGCAAGCTAATTAATAAAAGATTACTACTCTATTTCTTGTTATTTTGAATTTATTATTCAAGATGTTCCCCAGCAATCCCAGTTCAGAGGCATTCCATCATAGACTTGGAAAGATTCCTATTGGACCCAAATTTGTTTTTCAACTTTCTCTTTTAAAATTATTTGTTAAGATAAAACTGGCTGATTTTTTTTTAAGTAAAGTTTTATTTACTACAGCTTTGGCACCGCTAGTGCTTTTTTGGAAAATCATATATGTTTCAAAGGCAATCTCATTAGGAGTCTTGGAAAACAACTTGTCTGCATTGTCTGCATTTTCCTTGACAGAATAATTATGAGGGTTGGTGTTTTTTGCCATGTTATACTAAGGCCTTTTTAAATGTTTAGTTAATTCTGTTACTGCCTAACCAGGTTCAGTTTTTCAGATTGCCCTTTATTATTAGGATAACTCAGTGTATGTTCATCAGGTAGCACTTTGTCCAATCATGAGGCCACAAGCAGAATTGCTCAGGTGCTTTTGAGGACCACAGGTTTTTCAAGCATCTATTGTACCTTGGCAGGTATGACTCCAGCTAATTGGCTGCTGAATACTCATAATATAGGACATACTACCATACCGTATCTCAACATATTCTTGCAGTAATTTCCCTAAGGTGTCTTAACGGGCAACGTGGCTAATTATTATTACTGTCTTTTTTAACATTTTCATTTTTCATTATCTTTAAGCTGCTTTATATTCCTAAAGGCAATAAAAACAATATCCAGCCATTTACCTTTGGGTTGTTGAAGCTGGAAAATGCTGGAGTCAAAATGTCAAATCCCTCTGGTGTCTGCATAAAGAACCATTGTCCAATTTAGGTGCAATGCCATAGAAATAACAATTTCTTATTAACTATCTTCTTTTAAATATATTTATTCTATTTCCAGGTGGGAAAGGAGCAAGAATGTTCTGGCTCATTAGTTAGCTCCCCTTAGTTCCCTTATTAGTTCCCCTTCAGATTTCCATTGGGGAAGTTTAATGAAGGCAAGCACCTTTAATGTTTCTCTACGAAAGGTCTTGGAATGCTGCTGCTGCTGCTACCACATTCCACCTTCCAGCAGAAGGCCAAAGTTACACACAATGCTAATATCTCTTTCTTCATTTGGGGCTACGGTCTCACATATAACACCGTCACATTGCAAATGTCTTTATTCTATTTCTGTTTTTTTTTAATTGGGGAAAGCAAGAATATTCTATCTCATTAAATGAAGGTCTGAGGGTGATCTAAGAAAAATGTAATGAAGCCAACAGACAGATCCCTCCGAATGCCCCCCAAAGCCTCCCGGGAGAGCTTCTAAAAGGCTTCATCTTTCAGCAGAAAACAAAGGTGTGCTCTAGGCTAATATCTCACCTTAATGTCCTCCAGCACCCAGAGCTTAATATTCAGTATTTCACTTGCACATTTTGCATCAGCAAAAGTACAGTGTGCGATAATGGAAGGTTAGAAAATAAGCCCATCACTCCTTGATGCCTGGCTGCCCTTTCAGAATGAACTCCACCGTCAGAAACGCAATTGCAAGAGAGATCTTTGCCTCCTTCTGTCTCATTACTACGTGAAATTTGTTCATAGCTGAGATGTGCCTATCAAAAACCAAGACAAGAAGCATAAAGTGACGGGGAAATGAGGACATAAAATATGCCCTGTAGTAAGAAGGGCTTACGTTAAGAATGTCTAGATTTCCCCCTCTATTCTGTAGCGGCCTACAGGGCTGCAGTGACCTCATCTAGAGATGGTGGATAGAGCTTTAAAGGTTCTGAGGTACTGAGGCCAATAATGCTTGACCATTGGCTGGTCCAGTTGGCTGTCTGTTCACAAGTTGTGACCAGCACTGTCAAATGTTTGATAAAATTCCCACCCATGTCTGAACAGTCTGAATGTGCTCAATAGTGGTGCAAAGCTGACTGAACATGTGCCATCACATACTGCTTTCCACAAATTCCCTTCTCTGGCTGCAGCCATCACCGCTGCCACCCTTTCACAACATTCATGAAATACACAAAACAGTAACACAGCTTATGACTGCATGATTCAGTGTTTGTAAAATGGGCCAGAAATGAAGGGGGAAGAGGTCCTGTATTGCCTACTGTTCTAAAAGAGAAGGGTTGCAGTAGAGGTTAGGAGGAGATGAGCTTGCCAGCATGGTATTGTTGTGTACTGAGAGCTTTGAGCAAACACTCATTGTTTGAGAGGCTTCTCACTGCTACATTTGGATTGGCTGTCCTTGCCGAGCCGGTCAATCAGGGAACATCAGCTTGAAGCCATCCCTGGTCCTAAGGCCGCCAGGCTGACATCGTCTTGAAGCATGCTGTGCAATTAAGGGTCCCCTAAGGGCCTAATTGCCTATTAGTGTGTTTGTATTTGGGGGGGGGGTATTTTGGGCTAGGGCTTTCTGTACATAGTTGCGGCTCACTGCGTGTGTTGTTGTTGAGTTACCTAATAAAAAGAGCTATGCTGAAACCACGATAGTCTCGTGAACCCACTATTTAATGTTGGTGACGAGAATGGGATTCAGACAAAGGAACTAAAAGAGATCTGGATGAATCACCTCACCACCCACTCAATCGTCCAGCATGGCCACCAAGGGCCACTTCAAACCATTCGACGCCACCACAGAAGACTGGAACACATACATCTCCTGGTTCCAGTTCTACCTCACAGCAAATGAGATCACCAACCATGAGAGTGTCAAGGCCATGTTCCTCAGCTTCTGTGGGCACCCCACCTTCAAGAGCGCCTGAGCCCTCATGGCGCCACAGGACCTCACTGTTGTATCCTTCAACACACTCAAGAGCAAGCTAAAAGATCATTTCTCACCTTGTTCCTCCAGAATCGCCTGCCAGCACACCTTCTACAAAAAGGACCAAACACCAGGAGAGCAATGTTCCCTCTAAGCTGTGGAGTCCTGTGTGCAAAAATTCTACTTGGTGAGCTACTGGCATTAAAGTTGTGAGCAAGCCATTTGGCTACTGCATACATTAGTTTGCGCTGGAGCCATCCTTCTTGAGCTAAGACAAAAATGTGTGAGCCGGATGCTAAAAAACTGTGAGCTAGCTCACACTAAGCTTAGAGGGAACACTGCAGGAGAGTCAATCACCACCTTTGAAACCGCTCTCCAAAAGGCTTTGCTCCAGTGCAACTCCACAACTTGGAGGAGGCCCTCTGCAATTGTTTGGTATGTGGCCTCCGAGACAAGAAACTGCAGTGGCACCTCTTCACAATGCATGACCTTGACTTTAAGACAGCCTACAAGGAGGCCATTGCTGCTGAGGTAGCTGAGCAGTCGACTAAAGAGGTCCAGCAGATGTGGAGTCCACCTCCATCCCACAAGACCGGGGCTGTTCACCAGGAAAGCCTCGCGGACCTACTCCACAGACATACTTCACACCAGAGTCACTACAAGGAAGCACAAGGAGGCTCAACCGTCCTCTAGGGCTCCCTGTGCCAGGTGTGGAGGCTCCCACCAACAAAAGTCATGTTGATTCTGGGATGCGCAATGCTGGCACTGTGGGAAACCGGGGCACATTGCACGAGCCTGCCGCTCCACCCCACCCAGCAACACAGTGCCACGGTCAAGATACAGGCAGCTACCCATTGCAAGGAAGGACTCTGTCTGCCATGCTGAGTGCCACACCCTCTCACTCCACTCTACCGCACTGCCCGAGACCAGTAGCATCCCTGTCCTGACACTACAGCCCTCAACATGCACCAAGTTCAAGGTGACAGTCAAGGTCCAGAACATGCTCTGTGAGATGGAAGTTGACACCGGGTCTGCACTGTCCATCATCTCCACAACCACATTCCAGCACATCTGCCCCAAGTCGAACAGGCGATGCCTCAAACCCCTTGACTTGATCCTGAAGGACTTCCAGGGCTGTGACTTGGGCATCAGCACATTCCAGGTCACGTACATGGATTTCAACAGCCCCCTGTGATTGGTGGTAGTGCAAGGCCACCAACTGAGCTGGCTCAGCCTGGACTGCTTCAAGCCGCTGGGTATCCACATGATGGGTGTCCACCACACAAGCCAAGTGGACCTCACAGCCATCTGCGAAGAGTTCCCCACCATCTTTGACAAATCCCTGGGCAAGTATACCATCTCTTTCAGTCTCAACCTGGCAGTGGCGCCCATCTGCATGAAGGCTCACCAGGTTCCCTTCACCCCCAAGCTGAAGATTGACAAGGAGCTGGACCGGCTCATCACCCAGGGAGTCTTGGAGCCGGTCCCTCATGCATGGTGGGAAATGCCCATTATCACCCTGCTCAAGCCAAATGGAGCAGTCAGAATCTGTGCAGACAGAATCTGTGCACAGTCAACAAGGTGCTGCAACTGCACGCATATCCAGTGCCCATTGTGAGCCACTGCCTTGCTTCACTAAATGATGGCACAGTTTTTGCCAAGCTTGACCTGGCCCAGGAATAATAGCAGCTTCCAGTAGATGATGCCACTTCTGAGGCCCAGACGATTGTCACACACAGAGGTGCATTCAAGCGCCTACAGTTCAGTGTCAGTGTTGCCCCCAGGTTCTTCCAGAGCTTAATGGAAGGTCTGCTCCATGGACTCCCAGGCCATATTTTGATGATGTCCTTATCATCAGAGGGTCCAAGGTAGAAATATTGAGTAGGGATGCAAGACAAGAAGAAAGACTTGAAGGTGTAAAGATTAATCTTTTAAGTTGAGAGCTTTTGCAGACGATTTGATGTTGCTCTTAGAAAATCCTCTAAAGGGAATAAAAACTTTAATGACCAAACTGAAAGAATTTGGAGCAACTGCAAGTTTTAAAGTTAATAAACAGAAGACCAAGATGAGAACAAAAAATATGAAAATATAAGATCAAACAAAATTGATAAACAAAATAGGTAAAATCTCTGGGTATTACCTTGACAAATATGAATTCTATGTTATTTTAAAATAATTCTGTCAAAATTTCTGGAATGAAATTTAAAAATGTATGTTGAGATGGGGTAATGTACAACTGTCACTTTTGGGTAGAATATTTGTGATTAAGATGTTTTAACTAGAATGTTATTCTTGTTCCAGACAATTCCCATTTTGACAACAGATGTACCATTTAAACAATGGCAGAAAGAGATATCTAGATATGTATGGCAAGGGAAAAAACATGAGTTAAATCTAAGATATTACAAGATGCAAAAGAAAGAGGTAGCTTGAGTTTGCTGGACTTGAAGTTGTATTTTGCTGCCTTCTGCTTCATATGCATGAAAGACTGGATTTTGTTAAAAAACAAAAGGTTATTAGAGTTAGAGGGACAAGATCTGAGATCTGGATGGCATGGATATCTGATGTATGACAAAGCTAAAGCTAATGCAGAATTCAATAATCTTTACATTAGACATGCCATTTTGAGAATATGGAATAAGTATAAATCTAGGTTCTGCCTGAAAATACCATTGTGGCTATCACCGCAAGAAGCATATTTTAGAAAAGAAATTATGGGTTCACATAAATGGTTAACATATCAGGATGTGTCAGAATTGCAACAAGATGAATACAAATTAAAATCTAGAGAAGACTTAATAATGCCGCCACCTTGCCCAGATTGCCCGGAGGCATGGGCTGGGGTGTCACCAATATGCAGATGACACCCAGCTCTACCTGCTGTTTGGCGGGCAGTCTGGCTCTACCCCGGAAGACCTGGACTGGGTGTTACAGGACATGGCTGGATGGCTTAGACTAAGCTGATTGAAATTGAATCCAACGAAGATGGAGGTCTTGTGCCTGAATCGGAGTGGCTCTGGGGTAGGGATCCCACTACTGGTCTTCGATGGGGTGTCGTTGGTGCCAGCACCAAAGGTCAGGAGTTTGGGAGTGCTCCTGGATGCTTCCTTGACAATGGAAGCCCAGGTAGCAGCCGCTGCCAAGGCAGCCTTCTACCATCTTTGGATGATCAGGCAGTTGGTTCCCTTCCTCGAACACATTCCTCGAACGCAATGATCTGGCTTCAGTAATCCACACAATGGTCTGTATAGCTTCCTGCCCTCAAGCTCGTCCAGGAATGAGGGGAAGCCTATACTTTTACAATACATTAAACAACAACCCAGAGAGGTATGCTATCCTCTCTGGATTTCAGAGCAATAGGCCACCAGAATCCCTTTTTAACTAGTCCCGGCTTTTCCCCAAGGAAGGGATTCCAAACCTTTAGGTTAGCCTCTGGGACAGAATACACTAGCACCTCCTCAGAGATGCACACTTAATGCTCAATGGTAGCATGTGTGGTCAGCGTTCAAGCTGCAAGATTTAGCCTTGGATCCAGGTACAATATCAAAACACGTTAGAAACAAGAATAATATTTTATTCAGCACTGAGTATTGCAATTAGACCATAAGGTTTCAAAACAAGAAAGGCTAGGGCAGTTTGCCTTGACTAAACATTAATAATTCATAGTTACCACATGCAGGAGCTTCCAAGAGTTCAAAGCCCTTTATGGTCAGGGGCCTGCCTACCTGAGGGACCGCCTTTCCCCACATGTTCCCCAGAGAGTACTGCGATCAGGAACACAAAACCGCGTGGCCCTCCCTTGTCCTAAGGCCGCCAGGCTGACATTGTCTAGGACCAGGGTGTTTTCCTTGGCGGCACCGACCTACTGGAATGAGCTCCCTGGTGAGATCAGGGCCCTGCGGGACCTCTCACAGTTCTGCAGGGCCATGAAAATGGAGCTTTTCTGGCAGGCATTCCAGTAGGAGCTGCCCTGATTAGCTAGGCCCTGAGCCGATCTATGTCTAGTTAAAGCTATTTAAAGTGGTTGCACCGCTGAATGTGTTTAAATGCACTTCATTATATTATGCCACCATCGATATACCAATGGTTTTAAATTGTTTATTATGTATTTTTATACTAAAATATATATTGTTTTACTGTTTTTATGTAAGCCACCCTGAGCCTGCCTTGCCGGGGAGGGCGGGGTAAAAGTTAAATAATAAATAATTGGCCATGCTTGCTACTGGTTTATGTATTTACAAATCTTGGAAAGGTTCAGAGCTGATAAAAGGTATCATGATTCTGAATTTGAAATAGAACTATGTAGCAATGATAAACATGTTATTGCTAAAATGTATAAACTCTTATTGAAATTTGAAACTGAGAAAGAACAAGTTAAAGAATTTATGGTGAAATGGTCTAAAAACTTTGGACATGACATACATATTGAACAATGGGAATGTATGTGGACAAAGGATTTGAAATTTACCTTAAGTTCTAATCTTAAGGAGAACTTTTATAAGATGATGTATCAGTATATGTCTCCAGAGAAATTGTCTAGAATGTACAAAGGTACTTCTAGTTTATGTTGGAAATGTAATCCTCATGAAGGGACATTTTTCACATGTGGTGGACTTGTAAGAAAGACTAATATACAATTGAAACCAGAGTCCCTTTTGTAGGAGTAATGGCAATCGATGGAAAGATGCCATCGAACTTTATATATGACTATGGCACAAGATTATTATATGCACCAACAATATCTACAATAGAAGAATGGTTAGAGAGGATGTTGGACCTTGCAGAAATGGCTAAACATACTGTGTTGGTTAGGGAAAAGACAATTAGTTTGAAACCCCTTATAGACTTTTCCAGGAAAAAGACAATAATGACTCGGTGATTTGTGGTTTTGATGATTAAGATATTAAGATACAAAAAGAGACAGTTCTTTATTCTATATACAGAATAAGGGAAAACTTTGTAATCAGACTTATATTTGTTGTAGAGAAAATTGGAAGCCTTCTTTTATGTATATTTTTACATTTGTTTTCCCCCTTTAATTTATTTACCCAATAAAAACTTAAAATTTTAAAAAAGGATGGAGGCAGTAGGAGAAGCTTTGGGTGGATAAAGTTAAGAGAAGATATTATTGGCATGTGGCTTACTGGGGAGTGGAACTTGTAATGCTCCAATTTGTGGAGAAAACAGCCAGCTCTGGATCATGAATGGTGTGACTTGTAGTCATTACACCATAAGAACATAAGAGACGCCAATGTTGGATCAGGCCAAAGGCCCATCCAGTCCAACACTCTGTGTCACACAGTGGCCAGAAATACCAGTGCCATCAGGAGGTCCAGCAGTGGGGCCAGGACATTAGAAGCCCTCCCACTGTTGACCCCCCCCCCAAGCACCAAGAAGACAGAGCATCACTTGCCCCAGAGCCCCTAGCTATACCTTGTGGCTAATAGCCACTGATGGACCTCTGCTCCATATGCTTATCTAATTCCCTTTTGAAGCCGTCCATGCTTGTAGCACCCACCACTTCCTGTGGCAGTGAATTCCATGTGTTAATCACTCTTTGGGTAAAGAAGTACTTCCTTTTATCCGTTCTAACCCGACCGCTCTGCAGTTTCATGGAGTGCCCACGAGTTCTTGTATTGTGAGAAAGGGAGAAAAGTACCTCTTTCTTTACCTGCTCTTTCCCATGCATAATCTTATAAACCTCGATCATGTCACCCCTCAGTCGTCTTTTCTCCAAGCTAAAGAGCCCTAAGCGCTTTAACCTTTCCTCATAGGGAAAGTGTTCCAACCCTTTTATCATTCGAGTTGCCCTTTTCTGCACTTTTTCCAAAGTAGTCATTACACTGTGATTGACCAATATTCTGCAAAAACTGAAAAGAGTGGAAGACATGAAGCCTGGTTTTGAGAAATCATGTATGAACATAATAAATTTATTGCTGGCTCAGACTACAGAAGATTAAAGTAGTACAAAAGTGGCAATTCACATGCCTCTGGGGAGCTCATATGCCATGAATGTGAAGTGGATAGCCACCCCTATTATTCCTCAGGTTGTGAACTGGAAATGTGAAGACTTCCCATGGTAAAATTGGGTTTTACTGATTTTAAATAAGTAAAACAAAAATATATGTTCCAAAATGAATACAAGGTACTAGATCATTTAAAGTCCCAACAATCTTTCCACCCACGAACCACTTTCTCCAAAAGCTAATTTCCAGTTATGAACGACTAAGATGCCGATGGAGAAGAATCTTGAGGGGGATGGGGAGTAGAAGTTATGCCCAGAAGCATTTGTGTATATTCTTTCCTGAAATGATAGTGCAGAATTTGGGGAGATGGGTTTTCTTTCGTGTTTTGGCAGGTAATGAATTGGTATTTATTTCCTCTTATAGAAACTCAATCTGGTCAGATTCTTTCTCCTGCTGTGGACACTGGTGACATGAAGCTACAGATGCATACCCTATCAGTTTCTCAGAAATAGAGCTAGCTTTTTAAATGTAAATGCACTATGAACTTGGTTACCTGGTACTAATAACTGCATCAAAGCATGGACCTCTTGCCCCATGGCAAATGGGCCAGTTACCCATATGAGTTAAACAGGCACAGGTTGTATGAGTGAGCAAAGGCCTCGGTATGTCTGCGTGTCCTTATATTTTTGTCTTCTTCCCACTCTTGTTTATGATGTTTCTGAATTTAGTGTATACAAGTGTAGCTTGGTCTCTATCCAGGTGTGAGTCTATTCCATGGAACTGAAGTATGTTGTACATACTGCCCATGCATTGTCTTGCAAGTTAAGGCTTCTCTTTACTATCAGATAATTATGCAACTGGAGAGATGTCAAAACTAAATATATGAAAGAGATTCACCTTCATATCACAAAAGTTGCCTTTTGTGCTGATAGTGTAAGGAGCACACTATAATGAATTCATGAGCATACCTTTTGCCAGCACTTTTTCATGCTGTCAGCTGGCTAAAAAAAAAAATCAATTTTGGACCACCATCATTTAAGAGATAACTCTGCCAATATTGATTGCTTTGTATAAAAGTTTTCTCAAGAAAGATATATCATTGCTGCAGCTGCAACTAGTTGAAGACTATGTAATGTCAATGGGTGGTCTGAAAATATTTCTGGGTAGAGATGGAGTGGATAAAAATTACCATACTTTTTTGTTCATAAAAACATGCAGTGTAGCACTCATCAAGATTTAATGGAGAAAACAATGGAGCTGAAAGAACCAGGTAGGGAAAAACTCAAGGTTTTGCTGCAAAATATCCAGGTAAAACCATATAATATGACAGGATTCGACCCCGTCTAAAAGTTCTGTGCATGGGTGCAACTTCTCTGCCTTTCATCTCTCACTGCAGTCTGATATATCCGCTCTCATGCTGCTCCTGGGGCATGGGGGACCCCTGGGAGTAACATAAGCACTGACATAGTAGGGGAGGTGAATATCACCCTGCCCCTGCACATATGGCTGTTAGATATGAAGAAAATCTTAGATATGAAGAAAAGGTGTTAATGCCTGCCTTATGGAGCCAGTAGACAGTTCTTCACTAAGGTCAATGGGAGAAACATTTGTCTAGAACAACTTGTTCACCTTCCACAGTATTCTTTAGCAAAGACTGTACTGTGTAATGAAATCAGCATGTTATCAGGATCAAGCCACAATTTGTGGGGTTCCAGCCTAGCATACAAATTGCCCCGATGTAGGGTTGTCTGTTTTCAGAATCCAAGTTAGTCACTGGTTCTAGGCATAGCTCTATTGCCTACTTCAAGCATGCTATTTTCTTTTCTTTTTGGCCCCTTCGGAGGGGAT
>NW_015164301.1:79899-81205 GCF_001447785.1 Gekko japonicus | reverse complement strand
TTCTGCCAACGTTTTAGCCAACTCGGTGGTTTCTTCCGGACAAGGGCTCCCAACTACTTTTGCTTTTGAAAGTTTTCTTTATTAGTCCTCTTCCCTGCCATCTTTATGGATTGTTTACTTTCTGAAGATTTGCTAAAGTCTCTGAATATATGCTCAAACACTTATCCACACCCTGATAAGTCTCTCCCAACAGATTTCAGCATTTTTACTTCTGCTCCCCCCTCGGGTCTCGCATTTAAATTCGTGCGCATGGGAGGGGCCTCTCCCCCGCTCACTATCTTTTCTAGTCCTTGGGGTGGGAGCTTTCTTTTTAAAATGTCAATTATGCTCTAATTTGACTCACAGTTCATAGTCGGTCTTGCGACCTCGCTGTAGCTCTGTTTAGACTGCTCGATCTCCAGCGCTTGTCCCGGTCAGCATCACTAGTTCAATACAGACACACAGCAGGAGGACCATCAGGACGGAGAAGTGCCTCAATTCCCCAGCATCACGCTGGCGAAGAGGCCACCTCTCAAAAGTCCCATGGCTAGGAGCCTTTCAACCAGACTCCGGGGGAGGTAGCAAGACGTCACCCCCCCTTTCTGCTGGTGCGCAGATTTCATCCCCAGGAGGTCCAGGAGATGAGTTTGCTCAGCGTGTCGCCATAAACCGGAAGGCCCGTGTGTCCTCAAGCATGCTATTTTCAATAATTTGGGAAGAAAATATTGCTTCTCTAAAATCAAACTTTAATACACCTCATGCATAATGTGCACAGGTGATACATAAAAATGAACAGATAAAGTTTTCCAGTTTCAAAGACTAAAGTTATGGTAAGATAGAGAATTTACAAATGATAGTTTCATGTATCAATCCAAAGCATACATTATTGGAAAACTTTCTGCTACTGTATAAATGACTGCTATATTGAAGATTAGATTAAAGGATAAAATAGCATATAAAAGTATATCTTTTAAAATAAAAGAATGGGAAAATAAAGTAGTAAGAGTTGATATGGGAGTGATAATTATCAAAATTCAGATGCACAGAATTTAATATTATTAGGTCAACAAGTTCTCTTTTTAAAGTATATTTTTTCATGTTATAACCAGTATATAGAGTTGGCTGGCTGATATTGGAAACAAGATGCTGTATAAGTAGACATTGGTCTGATCTAGCTAGATAGTACTTACTTTCTGTTACTTTCTCTCCACTTCTGTTACTGGCAAGGTGTTTTATGATTACTGATAGCTAAGGTGGTTTCCTCTAGAGAAGAAGGAGGAATGGAAACTTTTGGTGAAAAAAGTGGAGGCCCCATGAGGACTCACGG
>NW_015164301.1:68386-79864 GCF_001447785.1 Gekko japonicus | reverse complement strand
GCTGTTCCTCTTTGCCTCCCTCCTCTTGCTTTCTCTCTCTCTCTCTCACCACTTACCTACTTATTTGTTTATTTCTCCTCCTGGAAATCTCTGCCCTTCCTTCTCTCTACCTTTTACAGTTTACCTCCTCTGTCTCAGCTTTGTTGATCTTTCTCTCTCCAGATTTACCTTCTCTCATTCCTACCTTTTAGCTTTTTAAATCTGTCTCCCCTCCTCCCTGCATTAACACTAACTGAGGCTTGGAATCGTCATTATTTTGAGATTTTAGTGGCATACTTTTCTTAAAGAAGCAGGCACTACTTCTATGATGATTGGGTTCATCTAGCTGTGTGTGTGTGTTTATATTTCATATATTTCTGCAAACTTGGAGCCTCTGCCAGTCTTGGAGAAAAATACCACCTGTCTGTCATTATTATTATTTATTAGATGAATTAATCACCCCATCCCAGCTTGTGCTCGGCTCTGGGTGATGTACAGGACATAGTGTCATAAAATACAAAGCACAAACCATTAAAATGTATATATAACCTTCATAAAAATTCAATGTAGATAAAAAGATCCAAGATGGCAATTTCCCTATATTATTATGGATCCCAGTTCCAGACTACCAGTCCCTTTTTTTTTCTTTTCTGGGAGGGGGGAGGGAACTCGGAATATGGAGGGGCGGGGAAAGGAGAGGAAAGAAGGGTCCCAGCCAGTGAGTAACTGTTGCGGCCCTCAACCAAAAGCCTGGTGGAACATCTCTGCTTTACAGGCCCTGCGGAATACCATAAGATCCTGCTGGGCCCTGATGTCATTTGGCTGAGAGTTCCACCAGGTCGGGGCCAGGACCAAAAAGGCCCTGGCCCTGGTTGAGGACAGCTGGACAGCTCTAAGGCCAGGGATCACCAGCAAGTTGTTGTTCAAAGAGCGTAATGCTCTCCTGGGGACATACCAGAGAAGATGGTCCCATAGATACATTGGTCCCAGACCGCTCAAGGCCTTAAAGGTCAATATGAAAACCTTGAACCTGACTTGGTACTCCACTGGAAGCCAGTGTAGCTGGTGCAGCACTGGTTGTATATGTGCCATCCATGACGTTCCCATCAGGACTCGCACCACCACATTCTGGATCAGCTGGATTTTCTGGGTCAGTCTCAAGTGTAGGCCAGTGTAGAGCAGGTTACACTAGTCTAGTCTGGAGGTGACCATTGCATGGATCACTGTGGCTAGGTCAGGGTGTGATGGGAAAGGAGCCAGTTGTCGGGCTTGGTGAAGATAGAAGAATGCCAGTCATGGCCCTGTTGTGTGGATTTTCTGATCCACACTCTATGATTTGGCTCAGAATTAGATATAAATTGCTGTTATATTTGTTTTATTTACAAATATAGAAGCAGAGCACAAGATAAAGATTTATAGGTCATGGCTGGATGGTTGTGTCAGAGCTGACTGAAGTCAAATCCATCCAAGAGAGAGGTCCTGTACTTGAGTCGTGGGAGACTGGGACAGGGGATTGGGCTCCCAGCATTCTCTAGCTGTCATCTTTTGTCTTGCTTTCTGTGGTGTGAGCTCAAAACTTGCTCTTTCTTTGCCTACCTTCAGTTTTCCCTCAGCTGGGTGGGAACACTTTCCCCAAGCTCTGCTAGGTTCTTCAGTACACCCACGGGGAACCAATTCCTAACAGCCCTCATTAAGGAAACATCCACACCCAGTCAGATTCTTTTGTTCCATGCCCTGGTTCTGTTCCCTGTAGGCCAAATTCATCCATATGGATCAGATAGTAATCTCACAACACTTCACTAGTCGTTCCCTTGGAGGCGATTGGTTTCTCTCTCTGCCATCAGCTAGATGTTATTTTTCCAGTCTGGTAGCAGACAAGCACTTAATATCAAGCTTCTCTAACTAGGGGTGGGTTGGACTGTTAAAACAGCCTTGGAGCCCCATGAGCCAAGCAGCTTCTGAAGTAATGGCTGCACTGCAAGGGCCTCGCAGCTTGGATTGGGGCCATGGCAATGACAACAACATTGGGCCTATTGCCACAGCCAACAACGGAGTACATGCTTATCAGAAAGGTTATACTTTATTGAAGAGCTGTAGATGCATTAACAGAAGCACTGTTAAGAATGGCATCGACCCTACAAGCATAATGGGATATAGGGCATTCGTATGCATCCCCCCTCCATAGGCCAATTAGCCATATTCTTGCATGCGGAGAAGGAGCCCCAGACCGTTAGAGTTGAAGCTGGGAACCAATAGGGTTCCCTGCTGGCTTCTTTGCCGGGGTGGCGAGGTGTACTTTTGTGGGATTGCTTGGTCCTTGCTTCCCGGGACCCGCTCCACCACAGTCGGCCGCAAAGTGGCCCTGGTCCACACACTTTAGGCATAGCGTTTAAGCATGCGTTGCTCCCGACTAGACTCAGCCAACTTCGCTGGTTTCATCTTCTGCGCTGGGAGGGTTAGGCTTGCTTCCCGCTGTTGCGATGTCCAGGCGCAGAGTATTTAGGTGGGTCTCTGCACTCTCCACCTCCTGCATCCATGCCGGTAAAGAGATTGGGTGTACTGCGTGTAGGACCATTTCCCGGATCTCTGGGTTCAGCCCTACCCAGTACAACTCAGCGAGCACCGGATCTGGCCAAGTTTGGACCTTTGCCACGTGCAACTTAAACTTGGAGGAGCATTCTCTCACCGATCTCCTCCCTTGCTTCAGGGTACGTAGGAATGCTCTTGCTTTTGGCCCAGCATTCCGGTCCTCAAATTGGGCATGCAACGCCCACATAAAAGCATCCAAATTCACCAGCTCCGGGTCCCTGGCGTTGTGCAATCCCACGTACCAAGCAGCGGCTGCTCCCCGTAAAAGGAATGCAGCAGTAATTAGTACACAGAAAAGGGAAGCCTCTGGCCTCCTGAACTATCATGGCAGCATAGCTGACATTCTGCCCTCTCAAAAATCACCTTCTCCCCACCCCCTGGGAGGCCTCTCGGTCATTCCGGGAGATCTCCCGGTTTTTCCGGGAAGTCGCTTTGGAACTTCCACAGGGACCATTTCCCGGATCTCTGGGTTCAGCCCTACCCAGTACAACTCAGCGAGCACCGGATCTGGCCAAGTTTGGACCTTTGCCACGTGCAACTTAAACTTGGAGGAGCATTCTCTCACCGATCTCCTCCCTTGCTTCAGGGTACGTAGGAATGCTCTTGCTTTTGGCCCAGCATTCCGGTCCTCAAATTGGGCATGCAACGCCCACATAAAAGCATCCAAATTCACCAGCTCCGGGTCCCTGGCGTTGTGCAATCCCACGTACCAAGCAGCGGCTGCTCCCCGTAAGCGGAATGCAGCAGTAATTAGTACACAGAAAAGGGAAGCCTCTGGCCTCCTGAACTATCATGGCAGCATAGCTGACCCTCTGGCCTGGATCTGTCGAGTAGTCCCTATGGCACTGCAAGCACTACAGCTTGTTCTTGTTGCAAGTAACCCTCCAGGGCAGCATCCCGCTGGCAACTTACCTGGTACATTAAAGGGCCAGTTTGCCCTGTCTGTAATCTCTGGATCTCAGTGTGGTTCAGAGCTAGAAAATAGCACAGTGTCATTTACCTGTTGATGGAAAACAATCAAAAAATCCTCTGAAACCTCGGTTTGAACCGTCTTTCAAAGTTTTGTTTAGATCAAGGAGCAGGTCACCATTTCAATCTTGTTGATTTTTTATGTTTAGTTGCCTGGGATATCTGGGATGTCTCCCCCCCCTTTATTATTTTGCAAGCAGTTTTGCTCTAGGCTAGTACATTTGTCCATACATTGGGGAATCGTGCAGATTGTGAATGCACAGTTTCAAATCCTCCAGTGCTGGCATTTTCAAAATCTGCTGTAACTTTTGGTTGCAAACAAAGGTGATAAAGGACCATCGTGGGCTATGATAAGAATAAATAAAATAGTACGAGGTGGCATTCCCACTGCTGGTATTTCATATCTGCTTAATCAGTAAGAAATGTGGTAGTAGTTTGCTCTCCCTGTGGAGGGGGGGGGACACACAAATTTTATTTTCCTTGGCAACTGCTGCTGCTATTTCCTTCCTCCTCCCTCACCACCCACAGATATTCCCTGTTTGTAGATGTCGATTGCAATATCTCAAGCTGCACATGGAGATAAAACAGGGTCTGCTTCCACAATGCCATTGCTTTTCAGTTTTAAAGAGACAACTCAAATGGAAATCAACAAGTATTTTGCATCTGTAGTGAGCCATGCGATTTTACTAGGCTCTCTCTGATGTTTCCTACAGCTCACTTATGCATGGAACAAGCATCCTTCCCTTCACACATAATACAGTCCCTTCAGTCACATCTGATGTGACATCTTCTTTTCTTCTTGGTGACCATTTCACCAAGCTCTAGCAGGAGTCTGGAGAACTACTAACAATGGGGATGGTTTGTTTCTGTGGTCTGGAACTCTTCTTGGTCATCAATCAGTCTCAAATACAATCTACTACGGAGTAGATTTAGCATTATCCTTCCTGCTGCTGAAATACTTATTTCTAATTTAGCAATCCTTTATTTTCTCTCTTATACTTGTTCCAAAGATCTATGGTTCAGACAAATCACAAGTCTTTTACTTTTCCCTGTAGCATAGGTTTCATTTCTGCCATTCATAAAAAGACACAATAATGTGAGTGAAGAAGATCCTGAAAACTTGTACACATCTGCATGAAATGATTCCTCATTTGAAATCACTTGTCTGGGCTCTCTGTTATCTTCTACGTGTAAAAACCTAGGTGCAAACACATACTTTATGCCTTTACTAGGAGTAAGGCCCATTGTGGGAAGAAATACAACAGTCTCTAGAAAGAGGCTCCAGGTTAGTGTCCCGGCTGTGGCTGGTGGGGCGACAGAGGGAAGGGAAAATAGACGGAGGTGAGCCATGTTTATTTCCTTCTGCTTAGCTATAAGGCAGGGCTGTTTCAAGTCATTTTGCTGCCCCAAGTGGGTAGTATGGGAGGAGAGCTGCATGGTAACAGGTATGGTTCCCTCCACCCAGGGCTTTTTTGGGGCAGGAACGCACAGGAACAGAGTTCCAGCTGGCTTCAGAGTTGGCCATGCCCACTACAACCAAAACCTCTGCATGTGTGGCTACAGAGGGAAGGCCTGGAGAGCGACCCCCCCCACAGCAACTCCGAGGCGGGGAGGCCCGGGGGGCCCCCCCCGCCCTTTCCCCGGCCTGTCCAGGGGCCGGTTTGTCCAGGCTTCCCGCAGCTGCAGGGCGCCTGGGCAAGCCAAAGGAAGGCAGCTTAAACTGCCTTCCCTTCCCTTCAAGGGGGGGCTTGCCTGCGCTCCCCGCAGCCGTGGGGTTCCTGGGCAAGCCAAGGGAAGGCATGGGGTGTGGCCTAATATGCTAATAAGCTGTGGTATCAGGGGTGTAGCTTAATATGCTACTGAGTTTCTGTTGTTGGGTGTGGTCTATTATGCTAATGAGTTCCTGTTGGGCTTTTTCTACAACAAAGCCCTGCCTCCACCCCTGACTTCATTGATTTGAGGCTATGCAGTGGCAGCTGAGGTAGAAAAGCACCTCCTCTTATGCCATGTCTTCTGGGTTCCAAGGGTCTGGAAAGCAGTTCCATAGCCAGTTACAAGATTTCCAGCTCTGGGTGGGATAACACCTGTAGATTTGAGGGGTAGGGCCTGGGGAGGGCAGGGTTTGGGGTGGGGAGGGACCTCAGCAGGGTATAATGCCATAGAGTCCACTGCCCAAAGCAGCCATTTTCTCCAGGAGAACTGATCTTGGTCATCTGGACATCAGTTTTAATAGCTGGAGATCTCCAGGTGCCACCTGGAAGTTGTCAATACTTAGGGGAGGGCCAGGTTTTTTGAAAGACTTCAGTGAGGTATACTGCCATAGAGCTCACCCTCCAAGCAACCACTTTCTCAATTGGGACTGACCTCTGTAGTCTGGAGATCAATTGTAATTCAGGGAGCTGTCCAGGCCTTCCTTACCTCCCAACCCCCATTTAACTGATTAACACTTCAACAGACTCCCTGCTAATGCCCCACGGCCTCTTGGGACTCCTGTCAGACTCTTAAACAAAGTTACTCTCAACAACACCCTCTGGCAATGATTTGTTTATTGAGGAATAAAGAAGTTTCAATCTAAGACTTCTGTGTCAGAACTAAAGTTCTGGTGCCAAGGCCCAAAGTTATACAAAGTTCAAACAAGTTCCCCCCTTGGGTCAGGTCAATCATAACCCACATTCAGCCCACATAGATTTTGCACGTTCCAGCCCCCACCTGCGTGTCTACTGTTATATTATCTATTGCTGCAGAGCAAGCACAGACAGCATCCAAGGTAATCGCTGAACATCCCTGGGAAGGGAGGCAACTTAGAAAGAGGTACGCAGCCACTACAACAAAGCCATTCTCACACATATCCACTCACACACACACCCTATAGAATTCCAGTACTAACTCAAGGTCCTTTAAGAAATGAAATGAAAATCATGGCAAATGAGCACAGCCTGCCTTTTTATATATTATAGCTTATTTATGGTTAGTAAGTAAATAAAATAGTCTGACTATCTTGCTGAGACTCAAGGCAGGTTACCAAATTAGAAATCAATGCAATAAAATTTGGATTTATTTATTTATTTCAAAACTTATAAAACACTGCAGTAAAACCAATGTGATAATATTTTGTCTCATGTGCTTAATCCTGCTGCCTCAAATATTTGTGTTAGGAATGTAAAGAATTCAAGTTAGGAGCCATACTGGGCTCACTATTATTACAGGAGAAGCAAGTTAATGCAGCTGCAAAAAAAAAATCTTCCAGAAGATGGCTTCATTTGGCTGATGGGGCCATGTGGATCCATGTCACTCCAGGGAACTGGAGTTATGTCAGTGCATGTCAAGGACCCATATAAAGCAAACTGCTGGTGTTCAGACACCATATTTGGTTGCCATAGCAACACAACATGGTAGTAGTGTTGAGACATTTGTTGATCAGCAGGGGAAGATGGAGCAGAGTAATAGGTGCTGGAGGTGGGAAGAAGAGGAGTGGTGACCAGTGGCAAAGGGGAGAAGCCAGTCATTTGGTAGCAATGGAAGAAGAAGCTGAAGCCAGTATTGAGGGACAGGGCTTACCGCCCTCCATGATTCCTTGCAAGTTCCTATCTGTAATATGATAATACTTTGAATCAGCCCACCACCACTCATAAAGGCTGTCAGATAAAAAGGAGCTCTGCTGTTCTGCCACCCAGTGTAGACTGTAGTGGCTGGGAAACTGTCCTCTTGCCTGCCTCATGTAAAAGGCATGGGGCTGGATATTGAAGTGATATCCCCCAAATTAGAAGTTTGATGATTATCTGCTAAGAGGAAAGCAGCTACCACTGCCAAAAATGGATGGATAGTAGAGTCAGTGCAGAATAGATATATAGCAGAAAAACTGGGAGTAGATCCTCCCCCTGAGAGGACAAATGATGATTTCCCCTTCCCCCATGACTTCTAAATCAGCCCCCAATTTTAAGTGTGTCCAGAGAAAGCTCACTATCCTTGACACCCAGTGAAATCAGTGGCAGATGAATGCTTAATTCACTTCAGTGGGATTTACTAAGGTATGAAGTTAACCACTTTGGGCACGATCCAGTCTAGTAAAGCACTTATGAATCCCTCTGGTTTGAGAATGAGGGGAAACAAAGATATAAAGTTCTCCCATTTAAATCTAAAATATTTAAAGGTGTTTACCTTTGGCTGGATTATGTTGATTGATTTAGTGATACTTCTCTGTCCCTGGATAATGCCCCAGAAGCTATCGTTTAGTTTGGCTTCAGCACACTGTATTAAATCAGATTCCTTTTGGTGTTAATTTTTGTACGGCATGTCTGCATACATCAGTTTTACATTTTAGTAATCAGGGGATAAATAGTGTAAGTTTGCTGTGGCTCACTCTTTTTAAATGGGGGGGGCATCTAATTTGGCCCCCTAGGACAGAGATCCACTCTTCAGAGTTCATGCTGCAATTTTGGTTGAAATAGTTAGCTCTGATCATAGAGTAAGCACCCCAGAGGAGAAAACGTTTTCCGTAACTTGAGTAGTATTGAGGACTGACTGCTGTTCACCTTAAAATACTGGAAGCTGTTTTTGTCGTAATCTTGCACAATAGAACTACTAAATCTTTCCAGGTAATTATCAAGTATTCTAACAATGACTAATTAATCAATAAATGAGTTTATTCCTAACAAACGATTCCTAAGGATTGCCACTCATATTTGGAATTGTTTTATGATGACTATAAATTACAGTGTTTAATCTGTCTCTATGATCTATGATTTTCAAGTAGGCAAAGCAGTTAGAAAAAATATCCAAGAAGAAGTCTCCATTTTAACATTCAGTGTTGCTTTCACATATGTTGTAAGGATAAAATATTCTATGACGTTTGAAGGACTGACAGGGTTTTGATCCTATGTAGCACTAGCCCAAGGTTGTACACAGCTATTTTTCTTTTGCCCCCTCTGTAGGCTGAGACCTCCAAAGCACAGTTACTGGAGGATTTCAGAACTCATAGGGATAAAAAGCTATGTGACTTAGGGGACTGCAGTGAAGAGGGATGTAGAAAGAGGAGGAGGAGGAGGAGATTGGATTTATACCCCACCCTTCACTTGGAGTCTCTTAGCGGCTTACAATCTCCTTCCCTTCCTTTCCCCACAACAGACACCCTGTGAGGTGGGTGGGGCTGAGAGAGCTACTCTTGAGAGAACAGCTCTGAGAGAACTGTGACTGACCCAAGGTCACCCAGCTGGCTGCATGTGGAGGAGTGGGGAATCAAGCCCAGTTCTCCAGATTAGAGTCCGCTGCTCTTAACCACTACATCAACTGGACCCTGTGCCAATGTCTTATGTCAGTGGAAGAGAGGCTGATGGATGATGAAACTGGCCCAAAACATTGGGTGGGGCTGTACATGTGCTGTATGTAGGGCTCCTTTCCAAGCTGCAGGGCTTTTGCCAGAATCAGCAATTGGGTAACCTCAGGTGGCTGGAAAGAGTAATGGGTCTAGAAAAAGACCTGTCTTGGTCATTGTTAAGCAAGTTACCCACAGGAGCAAAGCCAGTGTTTATACACCAAGCATAATGCTGTCCAGAAATCAGGTGTTGATGTCCATAGTCAATCAACCAGTGATTCATGGCACCTTTGCTAGGCCACTCCTGCTTAAAAAAAAAAATCCCTACTGAAAAGTGACATGGCCAATCATTGCCCTGTCTCCAAATTGCCCTTTCTGGGGAGGGTAGCTGAGATAGTGGTGGCAGGCCTTCTTGGGATCTGATTAGATGAGATGCTAAATGTCTTAATGCTGGCCCCACATGTGCCCAGGAGACACACAGCACTAGCGGTAAGAGAAACAGTCCTCTCCCATGGTCTTCTTTTGCTCACAAAAGCACACTGGGGCTGCTTTCAGACTGGCAGTTTGGCCCGATATAGGCACTGTTCACAAACTGATTAAATGGGTGCAGTCACACAGCCACATCTGTCAGGCTTTCCCTCGGCATACTCATATCATCATAGAATGACTTGGAGCTGGGTGAAAAAGGCACCACATCACAAGTGGTGTTTTTGGTTCCCCGCACATTCATTGTGCATGGCCGGATGTCTGAACGCAGGAGAGCACACACAGAATTGATTTGGCAGACTTCTGTTTTTTGGCTCCATCGTTGCTCTGATGTGAGCGGCCCGCAAACATGCCGATGGGGAGGGGTCCGAGTTGATCTTGCACCGCTGCGACCCTTTGAAGGAGGGTTGCAGCCTGGGGTGCAAGAGGTGCCTCTCCCAAGGCAGAATGCTGAGGGATTGAGGCCCCTCTTTGCACCAATAAGTCCTCGTGGCACAGAGCCAGCAATGGCACCTAGAGGCGCACACTGGACTGAGCGCGCAAGAGATCCACCAGGAACGATCTTCCCTACTGCGTAAACAAACACAAGTGAGAATGTGAGTAAACTTACTATTTAGCGAGCTGCCATCTGAACGTCAGGAGTAAAGCGGCCCCAATCCCCCCAAAAAAGCAAAGGGGGGGGAATCCCCATGTCCAAAGAAGTGGGAGGCGGGGGCAGCTTGAAAAGAGCGGAAGGTGACGGAGTGCAGAGTGGATTAGAAAGAAAGTGATATTTTCAGACTTTAATAGACTTTAAGAGACTTTCCAAAACTTCTTACTAACTAAATACAATATCGCAGCACTCAGAAAAAATGGTGGCGAAAGCTAAACTTACAGGATCAGCCGGCTTCCAAACCGGAAACAACCATAGACTTTCCCAATATGATTGCTGCAGCAGATGACCATGCTTAACCAGAAATTTGACACGATGCACAAGGAACTTCAAGAAACCTCAGCAAAAACAGAGAAGATAACCAAGAAGCTGAAGAAAGTTGATCTTAAGTCCAAGGAGTTTGGACAAAAATTGGAGGTGGTGGAAAAGGATAAAATCTCTGAGAACCATCAACTGCTAGTTCTCCAAATAGAAAAATCAGCATATGTCCTGACATTTCCGGAGCAGAAAGGAGAGGACCTGAAGGAGATTTTAAGTAAGGAACTGGCCCCCATGGTAGGCTTAACAGCGAAAGTGTTACAAAGTGATGTGGATATGATATATCGTACATATCCAGAATATATGTATAAAAAATAAGCTTCCCGGGGAAATACTTGTCAAATTCTCAAAAAGGTCAACAAGAGACTTGATTTTGAAAGCGACAAGCGGAAATGTTTTGAAAATCCAAGGAGAACAAGTCAAAACCTTAAAAGACATTCCATTTGAGATTAGAAAAAGAGGATGACAATACAGAGACTTGGCCTTGTTTTTGCAAAAGCATAACACCCCTTACAGATGGATAACACTGGAAGGCCTTATTTTCAACTTCAACGGGAAAAAAGAAAAGATTGACTCTGTTCTTAAAGCAAAAAAATATCTTGAGCAACAACAACAAGATAAAGATGGACCTGAGAAATTGGAGGACGATAAAAATGCAGAAAAAGAAGAAGATGAAAATTAAGAAAGTCCTAAAAACTTCTTGTCGGCTGAATTAGGGCCTATGGCTCCTAAGCCTCCTAAAAATAAAAGGGAGTTTGAAAAGAACCGTAAAGGAAGAAAATAAGTATAATAATATAACTCTGACTGTCTGATACCTATTACTAATCAATAACTTTAACCTAAGAGGCATACACTTTAGTCAGATCTGTGTTGGAATGGTTGCTTTATTTTTTACAATTTTATTGCGATAACTCTCATGTATTACCACTTTGATATTGGGGAAACATTGACTATTTTAAAATATGTATAAATGATCTCTTGTTACTCGTAGTTTTAGGTTGTTCCCTTCCCCCGACCCTATAGAGGTTTAGTTTAGAAAATGCAATAAAAAATCTTTAGAAACGAAGAAGAATGGATTTGGCAGTCTGAACCCGCAGATCTGTTCCCACTGCTAGGGAAGGTGTTTTTTTTTTATTTCCCATATGTGCAGGTTCATGAAAAACCTCCGGGCAGC
>NW_015164301.1:61691-68200 GCF_001447785.1 Gekko japonicus | reverse complement strand
AAGAGTTTTCCCCTCAAATGGCTGCCATTTGAGGGGAAAACTATTTGTTTTCCCTTCAAATCGCGTGGCCCCGCTCCCAGCGTGCGACATCACTTCCGGGTGACGTGCACGCTGCGCGTGCGCGTGCTGCGCGCGCGCACACACACCCGGGATTGTCCGGGAGCCCCCCGCTCCCGGACGATCCAGATTTGGCAACCCTAGACAATACAGAGACTTTGCCTTGTTTTTGCAAAAGCATAACACCCCTTACAGATGGATAACACTGGAAGGCCTTATTTTCAACTTCAACGGGAAAAAAAAAAAGATTGACTCTGTTCTTAAAGCAAAAAAATATCTTGAGCAACAACAACAAGATAAAGATGGACCTGAGAAATTGGAGGACGATAAAGATGCAGAAAAAGAAGAAGATGAAAATTAAGAAAGTCCTAAAAACGTCTTGTCGGCTGAATTAGGGCCTATGGCTCCTAAGCCTCCTAAAAATAAAAGGGAGTTTGAAAAGAAACGTAAAGGAAGAAAATAAGTATAATAATGCAACTATGACTGTCTGATACCTATTACTAATCAATAACTTTAAGCTAAGAGGCATATATTTTAGTCAGATCTGTGTTGGAATGGTTGCTTTATTTTTTACAATTTTATTGCGATAACCACTTTGATATTGGGGAAACATTGACTATTTTAAAATATGTATAAATGATCTCTTGTTACTCATAGTTTTAGGTTGTTCCCTTCCCCCGACCCTATAGAGGTTTAGTTTAGAAAATGCAATAAAAAATCTTTAGAAATGAAGAAGAATGGATTTGGCAGTCTGAACCCGCAGATCTGTTCCCACTGCTAGGGAAGGTGTTTTTTTTATTTCCCATATGTGCAGGTGCATGAAAAACTTCCGGGCAGCACACTCTGTGGCTGAGGTGCTGCAGTAATGTCGATGCTTGACCATGGGATGTCTGCGTGGGTAACCCACAGCAGGGTGTACTGTCTGGATGATATGCCCCAAATTCAGAACCTAAAAGGGTTAGTCAGGAATAGAAAAGGGCCAACTCTAAAAATCTAATTATAAAATATACAAAAATATATATGTGTGTTTATTCAACATAAATTAAAATAACAAACAAGGGCCCATTCACACCTCATATAAAACTATAAAAACATACAAGGGCTAATAAGATAGACCTAATAAGATAGACCTAACGCGCTTCGGCCTTTACAGGCCTTCCTCAGAGGTCTAATACATACAGAACATATTGGCTGATGTGCAAAAATACATACAATCCTACATATACAAAATATGGAATAAAGACCAGAAATCAATTGTTCCAAAGTTTAACCACTGGGCAAGGAAAAGAAATACAAAAATACAAATGAAGCCTCCAGTGTAATCACATGTCCAGTGGTACTTCTCTCTGGTCAACTGTATATTCTTCTGAGATTGTACAGCCAAATGTTCCCAATAAAATGTTCCTTAGGTTAAAAGCAGGGGTTTAAACTTTAAACCCCTTCTCTCTTCGCTCCCCCCTGCCAGCTGGGGAAGGGAAGGGGAGGCTTTTGAAGACGCCTCCCCCCTTTTGCTTCCCCTTCTGACAGCACTTCCGGTGATGTCAGGGAGCGTGGCATATGCTAATAGCCCAGTAGCTCATTAGCATACCCCTGAGTGTATAAATGAATGAATGAATAAATTAATTAATTAACTGAACTCTCTCATTTAGCTCTTAAAAGTTTGTGACAGTTTGTGGCTTACAAACTGGGCATGCCATAAACCACAAACTGAAATGAACCGCATTCTCCTGGTTCATGCCCATCCTTACTTATACAGTTGAAGAAAAAGAAATGAAATGGTGCAGAGGGAAATGAAATATTTATTAGGTATACAGCCACTATGCATTTTGCATACAGCTTTGTCAGGGGAAATATGATGAAATAATTGAAAATAAAATATATTTAATACATAATTTTAAGAATTTATAAAACACAGGACATTTCCATAGAGCTTGTACAGATTGCAATTCATAATAAGTTGTTATTGAGAAACATTAACATATACTATGTATTACATTTTTATAAATAATTCACAATTTAGATCGTTAATTTGGACACCAAAAAATCTTACTGCCTTTCAGATTCTTTTTTGTTTTGTTCCCATACATACACTGGAGAAAAGTGAGCTGTCCAGATCTGCCAGGAGATGTTCTCATTTAACCCATTAGGGTGCAGGGTCTTTAATTTCAAAATCCATTCAGCTACTTTTCTCAACAGAATTATTTCAACGTATCTACCAGATTTAAATATAGCACCAAACCAGAAGTCTGTGGGTTTGTGCTCGTATTCTAAGAAATGTTCTACCAGAAGGGCACCAATTCTTTCATGAGAATAATTGCTTTTCTGTTCAGAGAGTCTTAAGAGGTCTACTTGTCTTACCAATATACATTTTCCCACTTGGCGCACCCCTCCCTTTTTTCTTCAAGATCAACAATTGCCCATAAACATGCATTCTCTGTAGTGGCTCCCACCCTGTGGAATGACCTGTCTAGGAAGGTTAGGAAGGCTCCCCCACTCCTGGCATTTTGCAAGCTATATAAAACAGAACTGTTCAGGAAGGCATTTCTAAAGGAATAGGGTTGCATTATAACAGTGATTCAGGAAAACATTTCAGTAGAGCGTTTGGGATTGTGGACTGTACTACTAAGGATTGTCTGTTACCGTATGTTCTTATCTTGCTCTCCTCGCATTATATTTTTACTTACACCGTACCATTGCTTGTATTGTTAAACATGTCTTGTTTAATATTTATGTCTTCAGATTTCTGCAATTCTAGTCTTATTACATTGTCTTCACATCCTGTTGATTATACTGACTGATATTATGTAATCTACATTGAGTCTCAGTAAGGAAGGCAAAGGAGAAAGGTGGCCAGGGGGATGACAAAGGCAGCAGGAGTAGCGAGGAGGAAGGCAGGCCTGAAGGTGCGGTGGAGCATGACACAGCTGCTGTGGTGCAAAAAGCAATGCGGGCAGTGGTGCAACCTGGAGGCCAACTGCCCCTCTCACTGGTGGCAAAGGATGCCCCTGAGAGGGGGGAGGATAGACGCTGGAAGCCTGCAGCTCTTGGCGTGGCCAGACTTGTCAGGTCGACCCCGGGATTGGAGGATTCGGGCATGCTGGGAGGAAGGGCTGGCTCTGCCCTTCTTAGGCCCAGTAAGGCCTATCAGTCCTCAGGGGTGTGCAGGGGGGGGGAAGAGGAAAGGTGTGGGAACCCCCAGCCTGCACCTCATTGGTTTGAGATCCTGCTGGTTGGTAGGGTTCCCAGCCTGAAAGATGGGGGAGTAGAGGATCCTGGGGTTGCTCCTCCCCCAGGGGAGCATTTAAGACCGGTTCGGGAAAGTGCCAAGGAGGAAGAATCAGGCCTTGGCCCAGAGGTGGATGGGCAAGGCCTGCAGAGAGCAAGGACAAAGAAGCAGGGTGAACATACGTCACCTTCCTTTCCTTGAGGGCCTGAGGCACTGCTGGAGAGTTTGCCTGACAAAAGGAATCCTGGAGGGCTCGGTGACCCTGGACTCTTCCCCAGAACCCACGGAAATGGACAGCAGATGACAAACGTCAAATACACAAAAGTCAGAATACCTACGAGAAGATTTAAATATATTCAATGAAGTAGCTTTACGTTACAATGAAGTAACGATCACCGTCCAGTTCTCTATATATCCCAGAGACTCTAATTTAGGATTGATTTTCATGACAATCGTCCAGTAGCCCTATCCAGCAAATTGCCTTCAGAAAATCTTTTTGTAAGGAAGCATTTTCATTTTTATAGGGAGAATGTTTGGTATAACATGTCATTCTCCAGCCGCAATGAAATTAAGAGGTTATAAAACCTGCTGGCGCTTCATATAGCTATCAAAGAAGAGGAATAGCTATTTAGTGATGGTAAAATCATCATCATACATTTTTGGTAAAGGGCAAGGTTAGGCAATATAAATTGTGCACGCGTCTTTATGCCTGGGAAAACTGCCCAATTCTTTCTCCAGAATGAAAATCCCTCAGGGAGTAAGCACATTTTCTGTGCAAAGTAGCACAAAGATACAGTTCAGTGGGAAACCTTTACATTTTCTGAAAAGTCAGTAGAGTTCATGTTGCCCACCCTTATTATATGCAGTAGATTGTGGCTTGGGTCTCAAACAGAAATGTGAAGCAGATCAGGTGCATGTAGCCAGAAATGTACTTATCAAAACATGAACTGAACCACACTCACTCTGCCCTCACCTGGATAGCCCAGGCAAGCCCAAGTCTCATCAGATCTCAGAAGCTAAGCAGAGCCAACCCTGGCAAGTACTTGGAAGGGCAACCTCCTAGGAATACCAGGGCTGGGACGCAGAGGCAGGTAACAGCAAAGCCACCTCTCTGAAAACATCCTAGCTCTGCTAGGGGTCGTCAGAAGTCACCATGTCTTCCAGGCTTGCAAGCACATACGCACACACAAAATAAATATCACTGAATCAATCAGAACAGAATTATACCTGAACATTTAGACGGGGTTGCAAACCTAATCAGATAGTTGTTCTGGCATCCCATTCAGTGTTCC
This sequence comes from Gekko japonicus, assembly GCF_001447785.1. NCBI lineage: Eukaryota > Metazoa > Chordata > Lepidosauria > Squamata > Gekkonidae > Gekko > Gekko japonicus. The sequence goes on along the minus strand of NW_015164301.1, from coordinate 63,625 downwards.
TTCTAAGCTGAGTTAGTGTGAGCTAGCTCACAGGTTTTTAGACTCCGGCTCACACATTTTTGTCTCAGCTCAGGAAGGATGGCTCCAGAGCAGACTCATTTATGCAGTAGCCAAATCGCTTGCTCACAACTTTAAATGCCAGTAACTCACAAAGTAGAATTTTTGCTCACAAGACTCCACAGCTTAGAGGGAGCATTGATCCCATTGTCTGTTTTGGGTTTTCTAGATGGTAGAAGGTGCAACGAAGGGAAACTGCAGCTCAGCTTGAGGAATAATGTAGCCCTATGATAGATGGAAGAGCCGTGGTGGCTCAGAGGTTAAGACGCTGAGCTGCAGACCGGAAGGTCAGTAGCTTGGCAGCTCAAGACCCGAGTGCCGTGTGACAGAGTGAGCTCCCGTCTCTGGCCCCAGCTCCTGCCAACCTAGCAGTTTGAAAGCAAGGCATTGCAAGTCCTGCTTCAGTGGGAAAGTAACAGCATTTCTGTGTGCCTCGGCATTTAATCATGCCGGCCACATGACTACGGAAAAAGTCTTTGGACAGTGCTGGCTCTTTGGCTTGGAAACGGAGATGAGCACCACCCCCTAGAGTTAGATTCGACTGGCTTTTGAGCAAGGGAAATCTTTACCTTTACCTTTATGATAGATGGATTCTTTTGCTTGCACACACTGGCATGCAAGGTTGCAAAAAGAGGGAAAAGAGATGGCTGTGATCAGGCTTATGCCTTGACCTGGATAGCCCAGGTTAGCCTGATCTCATCAGATCTCAGAAGCTAGGCAGGATCAGCCCTGTTTAGTATTTGGATGGGAGACCTCCAAGGAATACCAGCGTTGTGACACAGAGGCAAGCAATGGCAAACCACCTCTGAAACATTTCTTGCCTTAAAAACCCCGTGGGATTGCTATAAGTCAGCTATGACTTGACCACAAAAAAAGAAGGCCAGGCTTCCCACCCCTAGGTGACAGTCAGACTACCTGTCATACACATGATTAAAAAACAAACAAGCAGCATTTCTATGGCTTCAGAGCGATCTATGACAATATATAGTGACTTTACTTGTAGCCAAAATGCAGATGCAACAGTGGATCCCTTTATAAGTCCATTGATAAAAATGTACTAATAGTTCGATTTGGGTTGAATTTTCATGGCTACCAAGCAAGAGATTATGGAAGCTGTAGTTTTGTAAAGTAACTGGGGATCCTAACAAAGATTTTTTGTACATGTACAAAGATAAGTATTTCCAGGACTGGGGAAAAGCCTGTCCAGGTAAAAATGGTGTTTGTAGATGTGCATACATCTGTTGCAATGGGCAGTGACCATTCAATTACCCAAACACAAATACAATTGCCTCCAAAAATATTTTATCATTTGAGATTTTCAAATACCCCTGGAGCAGCATAAAAAGCTGTTACCTATTGGAAAGAAATTATCTTCCTTTCACTGACCCAGGCAGTAGTTGTGTAGAGTGCTCTATGCTAGGCTATTTAGTTTAAAGTGAAATTAAATTATATTTATCTTTGCCTCTCCAAACGTTACAAGAGGAAAAATCAATCTCTCTGGAGCCATTTGTCATTAGATGTTCCCATTTTAGCAACATGGCAAAATCTGTGTCACAGATAGAGTTAGATTTTTGTGGCTGTTCGTTCCAGCTGAAGATTTCTTGTAACTTTCACAGGAAAAAGCAACCATAACATTTCATGTGGCTTTGAAGGCAGTTAATTTATTTTAAAAACACACACAATGTTTTATTTTCCAGAAATGTAAGTATGAAGGGTCAGATCCAACTACCGCTAAAGAGGTTCTTTTGGGGGGGGTCATGGGACCCACATGGACAAAAGCCTTGTGGGAAAAGGGCTGTAATAAACAAGAGAATTGAGCAAGCTTGAGTGAAAAAGTTGACAGGATCCAATCCATATTTTAAAGAAAGACAAATAGT